>NC_047119.1:52132800-52230787 GCF_902500255.1 Thalassophryne amazonica
TTTCTAAACCTGTGAGACACATCGAAGTGGACACGGTTCAAAAAATTAAGCTGGTTTTCAGTGAAAATTTTAACGGCTGATGAGAGATTTTGAGGTGATACTGTCGCTTTAAGGACTTCCCACGGTGCGAGACGTCGTGCAGCGCTCTCAGGCGCCGTCGTCAGCCTGTTAAAAGCTGAAAACCTCCACATTTCAGGCTCTATTGATCCAGGACGTCGTGAGAGAACAGAGAAGTTTCAGAAGAAGTCGGTTTCAGCATTTTATCCGGATATTCCACTGTTAAAGGAGATTTTTTTAATGAAAGACGTGCGGACGGGTCCGCGCGTCGGGACGCAGCCGACGCGGTGCGGTGGCACAGGAAAAACACCTCTGTTGGAAGCCTTAAGGACAAGTTGGACCATGTCCAGCTGTTAAACAATTTCTCATATACTCACTCCACTGAAAGCCATCAAAAGCTGCCTGGATTTTACAAATGGTTATCAACACGGAGGTGTTTTTCCTGTGCCGCAGCAACGCGCCGGCTTTCATTAAAAAAATCTCCTTTAACAGTGGAATATCCGGATAAAATGCTGAAAACCGACTTCTTCTGAAACTTCTCTGTTCTCTCACGACGTCCTGGATCAATAGAGCCTGAAATGTGGAGGTTTTCAGCTTGAAACAGGCTGACGACGGCGCCTGAGAGCGCTGCACGACGTCTCGCACCATGGGAAGTCCTTAAAGCGACAGTATCACCTCAAAATCTCTCAGCCGTTAAAATTTTCACTGAAAACCAGCTTAATTTTTCGAACCGTGTCCACTTCGATGTGTCTCACAGGTTTAGAAAAAATTTTGATCAAACAAAGCGCCAGTCTCTCAGCAACTTCTCAGCCAAAGGAATTCCGACGACGGGCTGGACGACTCCTCCCACAAGGAGTGCTCACAGGCGAATGACGTCACCGACAGGCGTGGAAAAACTGACGCATGCGCACGAGGGTTCAAGCATGTCTGACGTAAAAACATATGAATGAAATCCATATAGTTTTTGAAAAAAATAAAAAGGACCTATACTTTATGGACAGACCTCGTATATATATATATATATATGTTAATGGTAGAATTCACATCGTGACTAAAAAAAGAAAGTGTCTTTTAATTTACTCTTTCTCATAATCATAAAGTACATTTTCTAATAATTAATCATCCACCTCATATCTGCTGTGGTGACCCTGAGTGAAAACAAAAGAGCAGCCGAAGGGACCTTCAATCATTTCAAATGTTAACTGATAACAGAGATATCAAACATTAACAAAGAAAAATTATTTTAAGATCAACACAACATGTGCTTTATAGAATGACATCTCAAAGAACATGTAAGGATATTTTTTAAGTAATAATGAGACATGCATGGGATCAGTTCTCGTGTGCTATCTGTTCTTTTTGATAATAAACATGCAAAATCACAAGTTATCTGATACAAACAATAAGACACAAGGATTTAACTTGTGACTGCAGTTTCATCCAAAAGTAGGAATAAATTAACATTACCTTGTTAAATTTTACCAAAAAAAGCATGCATTTTTCATTTTGAAATAAACTGAAATTTATTCTTTGACTATATCATCTTGCCTTCTGATGCATTTACTGTTTTGTAATGTATGTTTGCCTTGAAAATAATAACTATAATTTAAAAAGTGAGCTAGAACAAAAAAAAAGTAGTGAGATAGAACAAAAAATAATTGAATTTTTTGTTGTTGTTGTTGTTATTTGCAAATTTATTTACCTATTTGTGAGTACCAAAGGAGTTTTAAACATACTTCTGGGTAGTTTTTCACCTGAAAGTTGACACCAGCACCACCTGCAGATTCTCCAAAAAGGGTGATGTTGGCTGGATCTCCTCCAAATGAGCGAATGTTTCTGTGCACCCAGGCGATGGCGGCCTGTTGGTCCCATAGACCGTAGTTTCCTATCAACAATCACATCATATGCCATTAGCTACACATAGCTTTAAGGAAACGTCTTATAAAGTTTAGGAAATAAATGTGGCATAAATAACAGAAATCTTAAGGAAAATTTTTTGAAAATGTTTTCCTTTACTGCACCAAGGTGTTTATAGTTGTGTTGTGGCAATGGATGAACTTGGCAATTACCTGGTAAACTGGCATCTCCACTGCTTAAGAAGCCCAGAGTTCCCACACGGTATCCCACAGTCACCACGATGACGTTTCCTCTGTCTGCAATCTCCTGCCCACTGTACAGATAGTTATTTAAGAAGTTTGCTCCCATTGAGCCTCCAGCCAAGAAACCTCCTCCAAATATCCACACCATGACGGGCAGACCAGAGGACACTGGAAACCAGGAAAACAAGACTGTCACAGACTATGGGCCACCTCAATCATTGTCCTGCTTTGAAGTGCCACACCAGGTCTAACAGTGTGACTGCTATAGAAGCATTCTCTGCTTCACACAAGATCCAGATGAATGCTTCAACCTAGATTATGAATAGAATTGTATTGTAGAAGAATTTTTAGGTCCTTATTTGAACTATGATGAACTATCAAGTGTCCTGATCTGAACTGTATGTCCTCTGGCTGAACTAGCAGGTGTTCAACCCAAAAAAAGGGCTCTATCAGTCATTTGATCTGTCAGGGGCTTTCCAAGGCCTCTTAGGTGCTTTCCCGCAGGCCAGGTGCAGGGGCCTCAGGCCAGCTGCACCTGTGGCTGAAGGTCTTTTAAAAAAAATCAGTTGTAAATCCTTCAAGTTTTAATCGGAGCGTTTGTCACATTGAAATAATGGCCTAACACTTGCTTAGGGTTCACTAGAGGACGCTTCCAATAGAAAACCATGTTTTGGGAATAAAATAAATAAAAAAGTCGAAGGAGGAGCGATGCCCGCGGGTCTCCAATAAATAGATGAGCGCGGTTGTCACATATTCAGTCTCTCTAGAGGACTCAGTTTGTCTAAGCTCTGTGTCGAAGGCTTAAATAAACTTAAAAACTCTGTGCATTTTATCTTGCTTAAGGCTGAATTATTCCAAAGTGTTGTGTCCTTTTCTAGCAAATCACTTGCAATTAGTTTGTGTTATCTAAAAGAGGACATCCTGAGACGACCAAAAGAAGGACCACGACAGTATCCAACCCGTCTCTATATGATACTCTTCACCAGATGGGGATCTACCAGAACGCTACAGAATTTTTAATGACATCTTAAATGTCAGATTTTGGTTGGTTTTGGACCAACTTAGTGCTCTTGCATCACTCAATTACAAGTACCCTTGTTGTGTGTGTGTGTGTGTGTGTTTTTTGTTTTTTTTGTAGCACATCTCAGAAGAATGGGGGTTTGAGGTCATTAAGGTCCTCATCTTAGCTCTGATGAAGATAGATTAAATATTTGTAATCTGGATTCAGGTTCAGATATAGGTTTTTTTGGAGACTGACCAAGTCATACTAAAACTTCACATTATGAAATATTTTCAGGTCAACAAGAGACTTATATCTAAACATAAAGGCCACTTGTCTGTCTTTAAATGATAAAGATTGCATTTAGTTTTTAAATTGAGAATCTTGATCAGTATCATCTTGAAGGATGATCAAGCCCTGTGAGATTCCACATTAACCCTCTGGAGTCGTTCGATGTAGATACATGTCAAAGTCACGTGATCAAATCAAACGGTCCTCCCATCAAATTCCCCACACTTTCAGTTTCAGTTTGAATGTTTGTTGAAAGTGCAAACTTCAACCTATATAGCAGTTTTTAAATTTTGTTGATAGACCTAGTAAAACCTAAATAATGATTAATAATTTTCAGAAGGCTTTTTCCTGATTTATTATGGTAATGTGTGTGGAGCAGTTCTCTGTGCTGCGCTCATCTAGCATGCGCAGAAACGGGACTTCTCTCCCTCTTTTCTCTTCTCTGCCCAGAGCAATTACAAGGGGAAAGAAAACATGACTTTCCCTTGATCATTTGATGTTAAATCACAATCTAAACCAAACCAAAACTGATCATAAACCCTCATATTTTGTTGTGGATGCCCCACATTAAGCGCGCATGTGAACATCTTTCCTCATTCCTCTTCTGTAGCCGGGGGGGGGGGGGGGGGGTTACGTCTTCCCCTTCATCATTGGTGGAAAAACACAGGACATAAAAAACAATCAAAATTATCGATTCACCATGGATTGATCAATGACACCAGGTGAACTTGCTGCGGGGGAAAAAGTAATTAAAGACAAATGCTGCCTCCAGGTGGACAGCAGCAGGAATGAAAAGTATCAGGTCATTCCAATGTCCAATATTACATATCCAACACAAGTCAAAGAAGTCTTGTTTTGGGGACCTTGTGTACCTCATTTTTCCTACCATAGCCGTGAGCCCAACAGGAACAAGACTATTTTTAAAATGGTAAATAAATTTGTAGATCCTGTTCTCAATATGATTCTTCCTGCATGAGATGCCCTTCCACCAAAATTGTCTAAGGCAAACAGACACATTAAAAACTGAGACCATTACACGATAAATGGTCCAAACTCAACGTTAACATCCTTCTAGTGTCTGAATCTGGATCAAACAGAATATGAAGATGGACCAAGCCACAGCATCCTCCTACCTCAAGAAAAAGTTACAAATCAATAAGAGAAGTGTTGTGTGGGCCGCTGAAGAGGAGGTACTGCTGGCCCACCACCACCAGATGGCGCCCTGCTTGGAGTGCGGGCTTCAAGCACGAGAGGGTGCCGGAGCCACTGGGAGTGACAGCTGTCACTCTTCATCAGCACCAGCTGTCACTCAGTCAACTCATCACCATCTCCATAAAGGCCGGACTGCGACTCCTCCTCCTCGCCGAGAAATCAACTACCATTCAGGTAACTTCTCTGCTGACTTACATTAAGTAATAATCTGAACTTCTTTGCAGCCGTTGTCCTGTGGTGTGTCCTTATCTGTGGGATTGGCGTTTGGTGTGGACTGCGACGGCTTCGCCTCACACCCCAAACCAGATAAGTGGTTAAACAGGAGCTGCACGAGTGTGTGATTGGAGGTGGAGGTGCTCCCTCCTTAAAGAACACAGACTGTGGGATTACTGAGTGTGCGAACTCACACTCATCAATACTGTTTCTCTTCTCTGCCAGCAGTACCGGGTCTGACTGCTGAAGACAGTGGCCACCTGGGGCGCAGGGCTTGGCGGCTCCGGTGTTCTTCAGGTCCGTTGGTGGTAGAAGCTGTGTGGGATCTGGCTCTTCTCTCGCCAGACGTCTTCTATCTTCGAGCCTGCCCACACGTCACCTTGTGTATAATTGACATTCCACCATATTGTTTTTGTCTGTACTTCGTTGTGCGATTCACAACATTAAATTGTTACTTTTTGGCTTATCCATTGTCCGTTCATTAACGCCCCCTGTTGTGGGTCTGTGTCACGACACTTTCACAACAAGAAGAGGTAACTCTTAACAGTAAATATTTTCAATGAGAACACAAATCAGGAACCAGGAATACATGTTACTTTTTGTGGGACGTAGGACCAATACTTTTGACGTGGATGAAGAGCTTTTCTCATACTTTACCTGAGCTTCCATGAGGAACCCAGATGTTCAGGTACAGACAGTCCTCACTGCCTCTGTGATCATTCATCAACAGATTCACCTGAAGGCATCTCTTCCTGTACTCAGTGGCCTTCAGAACTCCTGATGAGACACACAATAAGTGAAAAGAGGCAGCAGGAACACAATTACAAGAACAATACTTAACTACACATTTATTCCTCTTAGAAGTCCCGCCCCCTACTTCTGAAGCATCCTCACGCCATTTACCAAGTTGGACATCTCTGTCACATCACTAAGCACAGTGACGACATGGCTGAGCGCAGCCATGACATGACTGAGCGCAGCGACAACGTGGCTGAGCGCAGCCATGACATGACTGAGCGCAGCAACGACGTGGCTGAGCACAGCCATGACGTGACTCAAAGCAAGAACGTGGTTGAGAGGAGCAACAGTGTGGCTGAGTGTAGCAAGAATGTGGCTGAGAGCAGCAACAGTGTGGCTAAGCGCAGCAAGAATGTGGCTGAGCGCAGCAACAACATGACTGAGAGCAGCAACGATGTGGCTGAGTGCAACGACGACGTGGTTGAGCGCAGACATGACAGGGCTGAGCGCAGCCATGACTGAACGCAGCCACGACGTGACTGAGAGCAGCAACAGCGTGGCTGAACGCAGCAAGACCAATGCGCCTGAAAACAGGAATAACTTGGCTGAGCGCAGCAACAACGTAGCTGAGAGCAGCAAGAACGTGGCTGAGCACAGCCATGACGTGACTGAACGCAGCCAAGACATGACTGAGAGCAGCAACAGTGTGGCTGAGAGCAGCTGCTGCACTCAGCCACGTCGTTGCTGCAGCAACAGTGCAGCTGAAAACAGGAACAACATGGCTGAGAGCAGCAACAATGTAGCTGAGCGCAGCAAGAATGTGGCTGAGAGCAGCAACAGTGTGGCTAAGCGCAGCAAGAATGTGGCTGAGAGCAGCAACAGTGTGGCTAAGCGCAGCAAGAATGTGGCTGACAGCAGCAACAGCGTGGCTAAGCGCAGCAACAGTGTGGCTGAGCGCAGCAAGAACGTGGCTGAGAGCAGCAATAAGACCATGAAGAAGCCGATACTGCAAACATCCTTTGGCAGCTCCAGCTGGCAGCTTCTTGCGCAAATTCATTATATATTTTTTCGTGACATCTTTAATTATACAACAGCTATCATTAAATTTCATCTACTTTTTGAGCTAATCAAGGTTTCAAAAATTTCCATTAGCTTAAAGACTCAAATAGAACAAGAAGTCCAAATGAGAAGCTGAAGGCGTCCACACACCGTCCCAGCCGGGGTGACGCTTTGGTTTCTCAAACCGTCCAGGAAAGTCAGCAAAGGGAATGCCTCTGAAGATGTCCATGTGACGACGGAAGCCAAGACGAATGTTCTGTCCTTCCACCATGCCACCCTCCGTCAACACCACGCCCAGCTACAGCCGGCCAAAAGCACAGAACATTGACATGGTGACAGGATGTCTACCCACAAATATACAGCAATGTGCAAACGTTTTAGACACGTTTTAGACACTTTTTAGACATATATATATATATATACGAAGTCTATTAGATAATAAACCGACCCTTTTATTTTTTTTTAACTATATGGATTTGAATGACGTGCGATTACACCAATCATGCTTGAACCCTCATGCGCATGCGTGAGTTTTTTCACGCGTCGGTGACGTCATTTCCCTGTGGGCAGGCCTTGAGTGAGATGTGGTCCCGCCCTCTTGGCTGAATTCCTTTGTTTCACACGCTGCTCGAGACGGCGCGCGTTGCTTTATCAAAAAATTTTCTAGTGGACACTATTCGAGAAATTAAGCTGGTTTTCAGTGAGAAGTTTAACGGCTGATGAGAGATTATGGGGTGTTTCTGTCGCTGTAAGGACTTCCCATGCAGCTTCCAGGCGCCGTCGTCGGCCTGTTTCGACCTGAAAACATCCTAATTTAAGGCTTAATTCACCCAGGACGTCGTGAGAGAACAGAGAAGATTCAGAAGAGGCCGGCATGAGGACTTTGTGCGGACATTCCACATGCGACTCTGCCCGCACGTTCTTTCATTACAAAATGTCCGTTAACAATGGAATGTCCAAATAAACTCCTCATGCCGACTTCTTCTGAAAGTTCTCTGTTCTCTGACGACTTCCTGGGTCAACAGAGCCTGAAATGTGGAAGTTTTCAACTTGAAACGGCGAGACGCTGCCGCCTCGAAGCGCAGATCGCCGTCAGGCGCCGTGGGCCGTCCTTACGGCGACACTACCAGAACAAAATCTCTCATCAGCCGTTAAAATTTTTACCAAAAACCAGCTGAATTTATCAAATGGTGTCCACTCAGTTGTGCCTTACAGTTTTGAAAAAAATTTTGATCAAACAAAGCAGCAGTCTCTGAGCCATTCCTAAACAATGAAAAAATCGACGAGAGGGTGGGCCACTCCTCACTCAAAGACTGCCCACAGGCGAATGACGTAACCGACAGGCGTGAAAAAACTCTCGCATGCCCACAAGGGTTCAAGCATGTCTGATGTAATCACACGTGATTCAAATCCATATGGTTTTTGAAAAGAATAATAAGGTCGGACACTTTTCTAATAGACCTCGTATATATAAAATTTAAATTTTTTGGTTGTTTTGCTTTCACCCTGTGATAGACTGGTGACCTGTCCATTTCCTTTGACTGAAATGAGTAAAGAAAATGAATGAACTTTTTACCTTCATCAGTGGGTTGGGAAAAAAATCCAAGTTCCAAAGTCTAAACATTCCCATTCCAATAAGAATGAAAAGCAATTTTTTGTCAAATGATTTTTTTTTAAGTAGATGACAGATTTACGAGTGTATTTTTTGGGGAAACCCAATAACTGTAGTGTACTGCCCTCAACATGACAACACAAAGACAGCTGTCAATCAATAGTTTAAGGGGGTGGGCCTGATTATATACAATTTTCTTAGCTTTCTTATGAATGTTGCAGAACATGTCAAAGAATGCATTTTTGAAAGTTACAACACACGAGCGTGTTGCCAGCGGGGATCTAGATTGGGTCGTGTTTATAAAATAGCTAGCTGACATTTTTCAAGGATGGTGATAAATTAAGAAAAGTTGGAATGGTGTGATTCCAGAATATTTTTAGAACCTTAGACCTCAACAACTGTAAATAGCTCAACCCTTTTATTTCCTGTTAATTATGTAGTTTTTGAATATTAATTTACTGTCTTAATGTATTTATAATTTGTTTAGGTTCTTGTTGTCATATATACATATAACTCGTATGCATTATTATTATTATTATTATGTTTTATTTTTACTTCTATTTTGTCATTTGATTTTTAAATGGACCACAATAGAAAGAAGTGTTTTCTGTTTCTGTGTCTCATCCATGAATTTTAAAGTATTTACAATTGTATTATGTACTTACATTGAATTTACTAAATAAAATCACTCGCCACGCGCACGCTTTCAATATAAGATGATTTACTGCCCCCTGCTGGAATGGCGTGTGAGTCCAGAAAGTATTAGTTCAACTTTTATTTGCTCACATTCATGCCATTTCATTCTTTACCTATATGCAGAAACATTTATCATGAACTGTTCCTTGTAACAAAAAATAAATAAATAAAAAATAAATCTGTTTGTTACCTCCATTCCAACCCCAACGCCGTTTCCTTGTCAAGACACCAAACATTAAATAAACAATTAACATTAACATGATTGTCTTACATTTCAGCAGTTACATTCACTTTTCTTTTTACTATATTCTCTCATAATTTTATCCTTATAGATCCTTTTGAATCTATGAAGATTTGCACATTTAAATTCTTCATTCAATGCATTCCAAAGTTTAACTATAAACACTAGTTAGCAACATCCATTGTTCCGTTTTCGCAGTTCATCCTTGACCCAAAATACATAACCACATCAAACGGCAAATGTCAGCTGTCCAGTTTCTCTGCGATCGAAGTTGCATGCACACACAGCTGCTATATGCAGGTGCTTTTAATTTGACAAAGTCGGTGGCAGAAGACATTAAAATCACAACACATTTCACTCATGGTACCAACAGACGTAATTCACTCATGGTAAGCGCAACATCAAACTTATCTAAACTGAATAAACCAACTGAGCTACAAAACACAATAAATCAATAACACTAACAACACTATTAAACTAACATGAACCACAATAACATTTAAAACTTCAAAACCCCAAACTCCCACTCGCTGTTTTGCAGTTGTGAATCTCGTGCTGTCTTGCAGTCTGTGACTCATGTGAGAGGTCAGTTTCAGCAGAGTTCCAGTTCAGGGCACAATGTAAACACACTTCGTGAAGTGTGGACAATAAGATAACATTGGGGCATGCCAGAAGTCCATCACAGGTGCTACACCTCCTCTAGCTACCCCTCTTAACTTGGAAGAATGTGTCAATCTCCTGTGAACTTGCTAAATCAACACCATCCACATCCTCGCTAGCCATTTTTAACATGCTTTGTGAGACGCCAGAACTCTGCAGTCGCCGCGGTGCATTCTGGGAAGAGCAGAGGGCTGGCAGGGGGATTATGGGAAACATTAAAGTGCCGAATGGTGCATTGTAACACAATGACCATTGATGATTACTGGTTAGCCAAAATTGCTAATTTCTTCAAAAAAATTTTGTCCTATCAACTTTCCATTTTTGCAGCGTTCTTCACTGACCTAAAACACATAAGCATACCAAACAGCAAATGTTAGCTCTCCTTGGTTTTGCGTAATTGAAGCCATACACATGCACACACGCACAGGTCACTTGGCTATTATAATACAGATTTTGCAATTTTATTGCTAAATGTAAAGACTTGCCTGTTTTACATTATTTTTCCAAAGTTTTAGGCACAGTAAAATTTCAAGTTGGCACATTCTGATGAAAAGTTCACATCTTTCATGATGAATATTCAGTTTGTACAGGATGTGCACGTCTCTTGCCCTGTGCACCCTCCCCACAACACCAACACACATGACTCCTAACTGGAACAAGCAGGTATAGAAAATGAATATTCTAAAATCTACTTTTGTTTTAACATGTGTACTGAAGCAATTAATGGTTGTAATTAAGAACATAAGTTTAATAGCGGAATTAGATTTTTTTTTTTTTTTACACTTTCACATCTTGAATTCTCTTTTTTGACACTGCAGAGTGACTCTGAAGGACACACTGGATTTCACTTGTAACCCTGTATTCTAAAGTAACTGTTGGCTGTGTTATCCAAATAACACTTACAGAGGTCGCAGAGGTCGCCTCTAGAAATGCAGCAATGGCAACCAAAATCCCCCATATCGCCATGGTGACAGGTTTGACAACCAAGTCGGCTGGCTTCCACACTTTTATAAAGGAGGCCCCTCCCTCAAACAGTAACAGACCAGTGTGCTTTTCTCACCCTTACATAACTAGCCACCTCACTGTGCAAATGTCCTAGGCACCCATGTGCTTCCATATGTATGTGTGTACTTTTGAAAAAACATCTTCATTAGTAAGAAGCCAAATTGCTGCAGCTTAAAACTAAATTGACTAAATGTTTCCACACTTGTCTTTAACAATCTGATAGCATTATTTCAATCATTCTAACACTGCAAAACACAGAACATACACTTCTCACAGAAAGATGCCAGGTGGGGTTTGAACCTACAACCTGCTGGCTGTCAGGTACTGGACCAACCTATAACTCACATCATGCAATAACTCCTTTATATATATATATATATATATAAATTATTCAGATTAACTGTCTACAGAGTTAACATTAAGGGCCCCATCATCGACTTGGTGTAAAGCAGCGTGCAGTGTAACACAAGTGTCCAACCAACACAGTTGTTGCTTTCAAGCCCAGTGTCCACATCACAACCTTGACAACTGCACGACAGCTGTAACACTTAGTTTCATAATCATTTTTCCTTCTACTTGTAAACTTATACATATGGAGCCTGAAGCTGTCCCTTTATTTTATTTACAAAGCATTCATGCAAAGACAGGATTGTTGGACTGTGAAGGGTACACCTGTTGTATCCTCCGTGGTCAGGGCACAGAAGGCTGCATTTCAAGGAGCCTTCAAAATGAGACGGCCTTGTTGTGCAACTTGTGACGGATACCATCAATGAAACCAGCCCCTGAATTGAGTTGCATTTATCTCTGTAAGATCACAAAATGGCCACCCCTCCCCAACCCCCAGCTCTGCCATACTAGTTGTTTGCAAACATTATAAAATCCAGATTGAAAACCTTAAATCTTAGCTGGACTTTGTTTTTCTGAAAATCATGTTGTAGAAAACTTCTGTTCATACTGTAGTGTACTGTTTGCCACCGATATTTCAAAAGCAACTTAAGTTTTTCTATCTCATGGAGACGGCTGGAGACTTCCATTAAGTTGACACAGCTGTTCAAATGGACTAAAAATCCCACAATCTCCCACTCCACCAGAGTAATATCCAAACGATTCCATCAGGTCCTATAATTAGACACAGTTGTAATACGTGGGGGTAAATCACAAAGCCTGCTTTCCCACTCTATGATTCTGTACTTCTTCGGAGTTGCTTGTATGTGGTTTGAACGTTTCTGTTCACTAGATCCATAATTAGCTGACATGGCTCATTTATGCAAATTGAACATTAATTCGAGAAAAATCTGCAGAGACTGGTGCAGGCTGGACAGATTCATTAAAGACAGGTGTCTTTAATATCCAATGTCGCTCCATCACACAGTGGCGCAGAACATTCTACACTGCAGGTTTCTGTACAGATCTGCCTGACCATGGAGAAAACTTGACCTACTGCATATTTTCCTCACATTCATGTGTGGTTGAGCTATGTGTGTGTCTGCACTTTAATAACTGAAAAGAACACTCAAAAACTACTCCAGTGTGACACAAAGCCGATACTTTTCTCTTCAAAACTGCTCAGAATGTTACATTTTTATTCCAACATTTAACTCACAAATTCATATTTATATTTTACAGAGAAAAGAAAAGTGCAGAGAACAATGACAAACGCTCAGGGAGCTCACAGTCAAAATGTCGTCTTGTCACATGTAATCCAACATTTCAGTCTCCATCTCATTTTCACTTCCCTCTGATGGCTGAAACTCATCATCATCCTCATCCTCCTCTTCTTCTTCATCCTCTTCCTGATCTTCATCCACAGCTCTCTCCGGGACGTCCATATTTTGACCAATCTGTCTCCGGCGAGTTAGTTTTGATAATTCTGTGGGGGAGGGGAGGGGGAGTTAGTTTAAGGTGTGTTTTAACATGGTTTATTTTCGGCTTTTTGAGAATGCCCATCCATACTGTAATTTTAACAGAGTTGTATCTGCAATGGGAGTGGCTACGAGATGTTTCCAAGCAGTGAGCTCCAATACTCAAAACACAGTAATATTCACCATGTATAAACAATTTATGTGCAGCAATTTTCTGTATCATTGTTACTTTGTGAGATTATCACAAACAAGATTTCATGTGTCCCGTTCAGGGTGTACCCCGCCTCACGCCCTATGACTGTTGGGATAGGCTCCAATACCCCCGTGACCCTTAATTGAAGTAAGCGGGTATAGAAAACGAATGATTTCTACTAGGGGTGCCGGGAAAAAAAAAAAATCGATTCACGTCCGGATTGCGATTCTTATTTATTACGATTCTGAATCTATCCAAAATGTCCAAGAATCGATTTTTAAAAAGCATTTTTTTTTAAACATTTTCTTACTTACTGGCTGCATGTACTCTTTGTCAGGCAACGGCCTCCATACTACAGCGTCCCCGCGAGGGGAGGGTCCAGCATGCTTCAAACATTCGTGAGCTGCAGCTTAGCATGGCGGACGAAGAGCTAATTCAGCCAGCACCGTCTTTGCTGAAGGCAAATGTTTGGGTGCATTTTGGATTTTATTATTTGCTGCATAAGAAGGAGCTTGACATGACTTATGCAGTGTGCAAAATCTGCAAAATGAAAGTCAAGTACTTCGGAAGCACTTCAAATCCGCAAGCCCACATGCTACGCCATCACCCGGAGCTAAAAGAGGGGAGTAGCGGTATCTGCCGACTACTGACCAGCGCTTCGCTAAACTGCCAGCCAACTCTGAACGAGCAAAGCAGATAAGTAAATTTACATCTAGAATCACTTGATTAACCTTGTAAAGCTGCATTTTCTTAAACATAAACATTTTTATATAAACAACATAAACAACAGTAATATAACTATTTCTCAGAGCTCTTTGAATCGAAATTCTATCAATAGTGACTGTGGCTAACAGGAACATCTTTCTTACTTGGTTTATTTGCTTCGATGACACGCTTTACCATCTCTGAGATTATGTTCCTCAATTTGTAGGTGGTACCAGGCAGGCACCAGCCATCTCGCTCGTCACATTCTGTTTCCTTCCCATCATTTTGACGAATCACTTGTCTGATGCTGAAAGCAGAACAAACATCCCACCCAAATCACAACACAGTCATTCTCCTGAAATAAATAAAATGAAAGTAATAAAAAAAAAAAAAAAACCTGATGATTTCAGATTTATTATATTAGTTATGTTAGCACATATTTATCACATACTGGATATTCTTGTTTTTATATATTTTATGAAAAAAAAAAAAAAAATATATATATATATATATATATATATATATATATATATACACACACACACACATATATATAGAGTAAGTCCCTTCGGCTGCTCCCTTGTATTTCACATGGGGTCGCCACAGCAAATCTGAGGTGGATCTGCTTGCCTAATTGGCACATGTTTATTGGCAGATACCCTTCCTGACACAACTCCACATTACATGGAGAAGTGTGGCAGGGGTGGGGTTTGAACTGGGAACCTTCCGCACTGAAACCAAATGCACTAACCACTTGGCCACCACCGCTGCTTCATATATATCAAACAAAACCACACACAAAGAAAATCAAGACCATTCAAACCCAAATCAAGATGCCCAATCAAGACTAAACTCTACACAAACTAACTCTTTATGATGTGACAAGGAAAAGAAAAACAGAGCACATATTTCTTTAAAGCAGAACAGCCTTTGGGTTTTTAAAGATTTAAGTCATAAAAAGAATAGGGGTGGTGGCCAAGTGGTTAATGCGCTTGGTTTCAGTTCAGAAGGTCCCGGGTTCAAATCCCACCCCTGCCACATTTCTCCATGTAATGTGGAGTTGCGTCTGGAAGGGCATCCGGCGTAAAACTTGTGCCAATTCAACATGCAGATCCACCTTGAATTTGCTGTGGCGACCCCAAGTGCAAACAAGGGAGCAGCCAAAGGAACTTACAAAGTCATAAAAAGAATGTTCTTTGGCACCACTATAATTTTATTCCTTAGTATTTAAATAATGGACTCAATATGATTTTGCCAATATGATCAAAATTCACAGTGTCTGGAAACATTTTAGAATTTCTCCCCCTGAAGGGGTGAAATTCAAGCGATCAGACACCATAACATACTTTGGTAATGACATCACAGATCATGTAAGGGATTTCTTGAATCTGTGTGAGGGATCCTGGGAAGGGCACGGCGACTTCTGATCTCAGTAAGGTAAGACTGCGTGATGTCAGCTGGCTGTTCGCTCAAACAAAATAAACAAAGATGGTGTAAAATGCTCAGAAACAGCTTACGTCTGCATAAATCTAATATGGTTCTCATATGTTTTGTAAAAGTTAGCAAGAAATGAACGCTTCTCAATCTAAAAACATTGTTTTTGAAACCAACACCTCTGAAGTGATTTACAAGACATCTTACGGATGTTAGCGTGCACGCCCCCAGAACGTGCATTAAGCAAAGGAGGTCAAAGGTCATCTCAAAACCTCACATGTGCACACACGCTTCCTCCTGTGGTTCTTCTGCACAATGGCATTGAAGGAAAAGACGATATTCACTATGGAATTCTCCCCCAAATAAACATCAATAAAATGAGCTGTAAATTTGCAACATGTTACAAAAATAAACCTACATTTTAATGTTTAGATTTGGGCAGAAACTAAATGTTGTCAGTTTTGTGAAATTTGAAAGGCCACACAGCTTTAAAGTTTATCATTCCATTGGTAAATCACACCACTACCAATAACACTGGTCCAAAAAAAAAAAAAAATTCTTGCATGGACTTTGAGAACTAATTTAGGGTAATTTTGGTCTGCTGAATCTGAGCTCAGATTTCCTCTATCACATCACATTTTTTCATCAAATATGTTTTCATATCTCAAAAACGTGATGTGACTGGTAAAAACTAACACCACATTTGGATTGAGCACCTCCAAATTACCCAAAAATCAATTGAAAAAAATCCATGCAAGAAAAATTGTGTTGACAAGCGTTATTATTTCATTCAATGGATTTTGACAACTTCCACGAGAGTATCAAATGTACTTTTAACTTCATGAACACAGTGAGTGTAAATACAGCAAACTTGGCCACTGGTCTCTCAGTGGGGATAAATCATCCAGTTCAAATCCAACACTATGGCTACAACAGTGCACAAAAATTTCAATAAATTTAAAAATTATAACTTTTCTACTTGATCAGTTAACTTCACTCTACCCTTTAAAAATGTTAGGACTTCCAGGTCACATCATTCTAGTACTTGACTTTTGTTAATTCCAGCGGTAACCAGACCAAACAGTTGTGCAGCCTATGTTTCATGGAATACTTTTATGTGACCTTCCAATGTGACGAGGTGCAGAGATTCTAGCAAAGGCTGATAGTTAATTCACAGCAGTTAAATTTGGGAAACAGCATCATTTCACATGTTATTAAGATGGATCCTGAGTTAAAGACAACACAAGTAACGCAAGTCTCATTACGTACACATACAGAACTACTGAAGGTCAAAGTAAACGCACACTCAGCACTGTGACGTACCTTTCCACGTCTAAATCACAAAGCTGATAAAACATCTGTCTGTGAGGAGGCAGCATGCCCTCTCTGAAAATGTAGGATGATTCCTGCAGATGCAAGGTGAAGAAGAGTAATATTAATTTTGGGAAAAAGCTAGTCGGAAATATGGTCAGTGAGATTATGGGTCCACAAAACTCTCCATAATTAATATTACTGCAAATTCAGCTGTGACATCCTGGGCTCATGTTGGCATCTTTTAATTGAACATATACATCTGTTCCAAGTTGCTTCTGAAGCTGCTAAACAGAATTCTTCAGGTCATTAAGCCCACTGTTGCTCATTTACGTCCATGTTATTACCAAGATCAAATAACGATCCGTCGTCCAACATGCATGTACTGATCTTTCACCAACCTTCAGCTGGAATTTTGCAGGAATCATCTCTTGACAACCCTGTTGATCCGGAAGCTCCATCACATTTGGTACCTGAGGAACTAAGAAAAATAAAAAAATACAAGCACAGAACTTATTTTTTTAGATTACATTTCTTGCGCTCAAGAATCAGTTGGTACAAATGTCACTTCTTGTGTTTTATTTACAACTTTAAGTTGTGCTTGGCAGAAGAAATTCCATCCTTTCTTTCATCCATCCGGCAAACTTTCATACCTTGAAGCTCAAGAATTGTAAAACTCTCAAAACCTAAATTTTTATACGTGAATCAAGGATTTCAAAGCTCTATGCGCCAAAAAAAAAAAAAATAAAACATGCATTTCTGACTTTTTTTTTTACTGAATTTTGGGTTTTAAGTAGGAAATGTAACAGAAGCCCTATTTTTGTGCTTTTGATTGTAGTTCAGCTTTTTAAATTTGTTACTGGTTGTACAGTCTTACATTTTACAAAGAACTGTGTGCATTGTAAGCATATCAGATTTTCAAAAGATTTTTTAAAGATAAATTATACTTTCTGATATTGTATTGCCGAATATTTGTGTCTCGGATAAATAAGTCATCTTCTGCTGAATAAGAACATAAAGAGCACCTGCATAAATTCACCTGCTTTATTGAGTGTGATCTGTAGGCTGTAGTTGAGTGAACTCCTCTTAGCTTTCACTGGCATGTCAGACAATGTATACCCTAAAGGTGGAAAAAAGGGAGACAGGTTGCTTGTTAAAAAGAAAAAAAAAAAAACCCTCACCTCTGATACCATTAAACTGTGTTGTGGAGCAAATGTTTCTACATCAATGTACTTTAATTTCTTGAACAATAAACAAAACATATATTGTACAAGAGTGGACAAGCCCCAGACCAGTAAAATATTACTGTGATACAGACAAGAACTCAGAACTTTTCTGACCTCCTACTTTAAAAAACACAACTTTAACACAGTTAACATCAGAGGTTTTAATAGAAACTCAAAATCCATCAACATAAGCATCAGAGATTCAACTGCACTTTTTTTTGGCACAATTCAAAAATGTTAATACAGTATAACACTTGCTAAGTCAGAAATTATACTTTTTTTTTTTTTTTTTAAGTTACAAATTCTTTTAGGCAGCACAGTGTTTTGGTGGTTAGCACTGTTGCCTCACACCAAGAAGGTCATGGGGTCAATTCCCACCTGTGGCCTTTCATGTTCTCCCCGTGTTTGTGTGGGTTCCCTCTGGGTGCTCCGGCTTCTTCCCACATCCAAAGACATGCAGATTGGTTAGATGGACTGGAAACTTTAAATTGTCTGTCGGTGTGTGTGAGGGGGTGAATGTGTTTTTCTGTCTATATGTGGCCCTGCAACAGACTGACATCCTGTCCAGTGTGTGCCCCGCCTCACGCCCTATGACTGCTGGGATAGGCTCCAGTCCCCTGTAACCCTTAACCTAAGTAAGCAGGTATAAAAAAAATTAATGAATGAAAGAAAAAGATTGAATAAAAAAAAAATGGGGACGCCACATGTGTTGCAATCTCTCGTCATAACTTTTTGTTCTTTCCTTCCTCTTCTGTCTGCCTCAGACTGAAATTCAGTCAAAAATTCACTGAATTTTTGGCATACGACAGAGAATTTATTTTTTTGCAACTTTTAAACAAGACACGTCACAACTTTACAAATTTGGTTGCTTTTACATTGTTCGATCACAGACTATAGAACATCTGAGAATCTTTTTACGGTTTCAGGATATGACAAAAAAGTTTAACTGCAGTGATTATATTTCATGAAAACACATCTTAACCTGCCACTGGGTTCTGTAGCTCAGTGGTTTAATGATGACCTTCTTTAAAAGTGATTTAAAAACTGCAGCATCCAGCCAAACACCAGCCACACATACAAAAGGAATTACTCATGAATTGCAGGGTACAGGTTTTTGAACCAGAGTTGAAGCTTTTTTCACGAGTCCGAACAGGCAGCCTGCAGAGGCCTGTGATTGACGAGTTCTGCACGGCTGATTTCAGGTTGCAAATCTATCATAATGCCTGCTTGAAAAACCCATTTGCAAATTTGATGCCAGCTTTACCATCCCTCCTGTTGCAGCGGATCCTGTAGTCCAGCATCTGGTATATCTTAGACTCAGTGGTCTTTCGTGGGTCATAGCCGAGCCTCACCCACAGACTTCTCCATGGTCCTGTCAACTGCAGGCAAAAAACAAGAAGAAAAAAGGTACAAGTTCATGTTCAGAGGTAAAAATGTTGTTTATCCCATAATTTCATTTGATTACATTGGTGATTTACTAATTCTCCTCAAAATTTAATTAGCTTTTCTCTTATACAAGTCCCACCCACTTGCTCAAATTTTAATCAAACCTATTCATGACGTTTTGAGCATCGATGTCCTGCTGACAGACAAAGGACACTGAAAACATGACCTCCATAGAGGAAGAGCAACTACATAGTTTTTCTCTGTTTACCAGGCAGAGTCTGAGCCTCCAGCTCACCATGTAATAAGCAACGACGGGCAGCAGCAGCTTCAGTTTTTCCGGGTGGATGTTCATGTTGGCCTTGACTCCGTTCCGAGACCAGATGGGCCGGCTCTCAAACATCTCCATGCAAAACGTTTGGTTTGAGATAAGATAAAACACACAGGGGAAAAAAGGCAGGTTTGACATGTGCCCATGACTTTTTTTTTCTTTTAATAACACAATTCACTTATTTAGGAATAATAAAAATATAACACAATGCTAAAATACCCTCGGCCATATGAGCATACCAATAGAAAACAGAATGTGACCTTTTGACCTCTTAAAATAAGTCAAGCTTAGCCATCGTTGACCTTGTCCAAGGTCTGTCTCCTAAGAATGTACCCTGTGAATTTGAAAGCCCTGGCAGGAATAGGAATGGACTTATGCTGAGCACAGACAGACGAACAGACAGATGGACGGATGCAAAGTCTTTGCAATACCAGATGTCCATATTTTTGTGTTGGGTAAAAATTGATTATGATGGCTTGGAAGGAGCAGTGAGCAAAAATAATCAAAAATGTATATCTCCCTTGTTCCTGGCTGATGTTACCTTTCTTACATGTTCTTCATTCCGTTTATCAAAGTCATTCACGCTGATTCGTTCCCAGTTGGCTCTGGCTGCCCCGAGGCACTCTGAGGGCACGGTGGCGTCGGTGAAGCTGACAAAGATGGCGTTGTGAGGGCGGCGAGCACGATTCAACCCGATCACGTTTTTCTTAAGGATGGATGCTTGGCTACAAACACAAAAGCAAAGTGTCAAAACAAAAACAACGACAAGGAAACTGGAAGAGCACATTCCTCTGCCAGCACCCCAAGTGCTCCAACAGGTGCCTATTCTCTTGTGAAAATTATTATTATTTTTTTATCTGTTTGGATACATTTGAAAATGTATATTTATGTATCTCTGTAAGCATTCATGGTTTTACTTTTTTCCTGTTTCTTTAACATTGCAAAATAGGACATTTTTTAGATATACGAGGTCTATTAGAAAACTAACCGGCAGTTTTATAAAAAAAAACAAAAAACAAACAAAAAAAACTATATGGATTTGAATCACGTGCGATTACACCAGACATGCTTGAACCCTCGTGCGCATGCGTGAGTTTTTTCACGTGTGTCGGTGACGTCATTCACCTGTGGGCAGGCTTTGAGTGAGCACTGGTCCAGCCCTCTCGGCTGAAATCCTTTGTCTGAGAAGCCGCTGGAGACGGCGCGCGTTGCTTTATCAAAATTTTTTCAGGACCTGTGAAGGATATCCGAGTGGACACTATTCGAGAAATTCAGCTGGTTTTCGGTGAAAAGTTTAACGGCTGATGAGAGATTGTGGAGTTTCTTTCGCTTTAAGGACAGCTCACAAAGCAGATCGGCGCGGCGCGGTCGGAGGTGGCGTCCGTCTGGCTGTTTCGAGCTGAAAACATCCTAATTTCAGGCTCTGTTCACCCAGGTTGTCGTCAGAGAACAGAGAAGTTTCAGAAGAAGTCGGCATGAGGAGTTTATGCGGACATTCCACTGTTAAAGGAGATTTTGTAATGAAAGAACGTGCGGGCAAATTCGCCGAGTCGGTTCCGTGACGACGACGCAAATCCGTGTGCGCTGCGACAGGAAAAACACCTCCGTGTTGAAAACCATTTGTAAAATTCAGGCGGCTTTTGATGGCTTTCAACAAGTGAGTATTTGAGAAATTGTTTAACAGCTGGGCATGTTCCAACTTGTCTGTTAAGGTTTCCAATGGAGGTGTTTTTCCTGTCGCGACCCCCTTGCAGTCGGGTCCGGCCCGACATGCCACCTTTTCCAGAATTTTAGAGCAAAATGATGGATTTGATATTGGTCTATAGTATTTCAATATACTAGGGTCAAGATTAGTAAGTAATGGTTTAATCACTGCAGATATGAAACGCTTAGGAACAGATCCAGAGGTTAATGAGAGATTAATCATTTCCAGCACAATCGGCCCAAGATCACAGATGCTTTTGGAGAAAAAAATTAAGCGTATGTCAAATGTCATTATTGATTTTCACCACAGATAGACATCAAGGCATGGAAGACTCCACTGAATTTTGGAGGTGATCCAGATGCAGATTCTGGATCAAGTTTCACTTTATATAGTGTTTTAAGGATGACGTCAAAACTGCTTCACGGATTTTTACCAAATTTGCACCACAGATAAATATTAGGGCATGGAAGATGCCACTGAATTTTGGAGGTAATCCGGATCCAAATTGGCAGATGTCAGAAAACTCTGATTGCTCTGTTTTTTTTTGTTTGTTTGTTTTTTATATTCCTGCATCCACGCCATAATCAGGTCGACCAAACATTAATGGGAATGGAGCTGAGAAAAACAGGATTCAGAGAAACTGTGCTGCACTGTAACAATTATAAAATAACCCTTTAAGAATAACATTTTTTATATAATTTTCCTTGATTTTATGCTACTTGTTAGATTCACATGAACTATGAACATACTTACAAAATTAACAAAAATCTAATCATACAAGCTCCTAAAGAAAGCCAAATAAAAAAAAAAACAAGAAGACTTCCTTTTTAGCCCTGCGACAGACTAGCGTCCTGTCCTGGATGTACCCCGCCTCGCGCTCTATGACTGCTGGGATAGGCTCCAGCCCCCCGCGACCCTTAATTGGACTAAGCGGTAGAAGATGGATGGATGGATGGATGGACTTCCTTTTTAATGATCAGCTACAGGGCAGATGTACAATAAATATAAAAGGGAAAAAAAAAATCTGATAATTAGATGTACAAAAACAAAACTTTACAATAAGGTACATTAATTGACAGTTCATGTATTGTATTAAGTGCAACCTAATAGTAAGTCCCTTTGCCCACTCCCTTGTTTGCACTTGGGGTAGCCACACCTAATATGTTCATTAATAATGAGTTGAGTATATAAATGATTAAATCAGAAAAAGTATTATATTTATTTATTCAAAATTAGATTAATTAATTAAATTAATACCTCACTTAACATGAACACTATATAAATGATACTAAACACAGTTAAGCCTTAATACACTGCTACTTATTACTGTGTTAATTAATGTACCCTTATTGTACACTGCCACCAACATGTTTGTCATATTTTTCTCTTGAAGAAAATTTGCAGATGACTCACTGATTGAGTGTAATTTTTTTAAAGCATTTTTGTTTAATTCAAGTCCTGAATTTCAATATTAGCCACATGACAAAGGTGAAAAAAAATGTCTATTGAAGTTTTTTCATGACACTCTCAGTAACTGTAATAAATAATCAGATTTTAAGTCATGCAGACATTTTGAACAATAATCATAAGCAGGCAAACTGGTAGCAAGAAAAATAATGCAGAAGAAAACAAAGAAACAAAAACCTTTCAGGCTCATGTGACTGATTTCCCACAGCGCTCTCACTGACCCGTGACTGGTGTCAGGCCGGTAGAAATAATCCACAGGACTGTCAAGACGTGAGAAGATAGCCGGGGGAAGGAAATACGGCATGGACTGATGAAAGAAGTCCTGATTTTCTGATTTTCTGAGGATAATTCTGTCATACAAAGACGTGGATTTTCCATCTTGTGAATGCACAGCGAGACACTGAAAGTCAGCCAGCCCTGCAAAGAACAAATTAGAAGCACATAATATTGCATTAAGCACAAAATTGGACTCTGTTCAGGTATAAACCAGCACAGCTACATTTTCTGGGACTTTCAATTTAACCTTGGAATTTGTACGTTGTTCCGATCACTCCAAGTATCTCCATGTGCATCTGAGCATCCTTCGGGTCATTTTTTCGCACCCGCCGCCGCACTCGTAAGAGGAGGTTGGTGGATGAGAGCCGGTTCCCAAACAGACAATGACAGAACGGGTCCTGAGGTCTGTATCGCAGCTCCAGTCGCTTGTTGGGATTAGTGTATGTCTGTGGAATTAACAGGAAGACGCGCTGACAAATGTGACCACATTTTAAAATGCTAGTACTAAGTCTGGACTATGTCCCTGAACCTTACAATGGACTTGTGGGTTTTCCATTCGTTCCAACACTATAAGAAGTCAGGAAAAAAAAAATTGTGGCAGTCAGTAACGGTTACTTTTTTAGACCAAGCAGAGGGAAAAAAATATGGAATCACTCAATTCTGAGGAAAAAAATTATGGAATCATGAAAAACAAAAGAATGCTCCAACACATCACTAGTATTTTGTTGCAGCACCTCTGGCTTTTATAACAGCTTGCAGTCTCTGAGGCATGGACTTAATGAGTGACAAACAGTACTCTTCATCAATCTGGCTCCAACTTTCTCTGAATGCTGTTGCCAGATCAGCTTTGTAGGTTGAAGCCTTGTCATGGACCATTTTCTTCAACTTCCACCAAAGATTTTCAATTGGATTAAGATCCGGACTATTTGCAGGCCATGACATTGACCCTATGTGTCTTTTTGCAAGGAATGTTTTTACAGTTTTTGCTCTATGGCAAGATGCATTATCATCTTGAAAAATGATTTCATCATCCCCAAACATCCTTTCAATTGATGGGATAAGAAAAGTGTCCAAAATATCAACATAAACTTGTGCATTTATTGATGATGTAATGACAGCCATCTCCCCAGTGCCTTTACCTGACATGCAGCCCCATATCATCAATGACTGTGGAAATTTACATGTTCTCTTCAGGCAGTCATCTTTATAGATCTCATTGGAACAGCACCAAACAAAAGTTCCAGCATCATCACCTTGCCCAATGCAGATTCGAGATTCATCACTGAATATGACTTTCATCCAGTCATCCACAGTCCACGATTGCTTTTCCTTAGCCCATTGTAACCTTGTTTTTTTCTGTTTAGGTGTTAATGACGGCTTTCATTTAGCTTTTCTGTATGTAAATCCCATTTCCTTTAGGCGGTTTCTTACAGTTCGGTCACAGACGTTGACTCCAGTTTCCTCCCATTCGTTCCTCATTTGTTTTGCTGTGCATTTTCGATTTTTGAGACATATTGCTTTAAGTTTTCTGTCTTGACGCTTTGATGTCTTCCTTGGTCTACCAGTATGTTTGCCTTTAACAACCTTCCCATGTTGTTTGTATTTGGTCCAGAGTTTAGACACAGCTGACTGTGAACAACCAACATCTTTTGCAACATTGCATGATGATTTACCCTCTTTTAAGAGTTTGATAATCCTCTCCTTTGTTTCAATTGACATCTCACGTGTTGGAGCCATGATTCATGTCAGTCCACTTGGTGCAACAGCTCTCCAAGGTGTGATCACTCCTTTTTAGATGCAGACTAATGAGCAGATCTGATTTGATGCAGGTGTTAGTTTTGGGGATGAAAATTTACAGGGTGATTTCATAATTTATTCCTCAGAATTGAGTGAGTCCATATTTTTTTCCCTCTGCTTGGTCTAAAAAAGTAACCGTAACTGACTGCCACAATTATTTTTCCTGATTTCTTATAGTGTTTCTTAAAGCCAGAAAATTGCCATTTGAAATGACTTTAGTTTTGTGTCATGTCTGTGATCTGCTTTTTTTCTACAAAATTAAACAACTGAATGAACATCCTCCAAGGCCGGTGATTCCATAATTATTGCCAGGGGTTTTATTATTGTCACCTCCCCCTAAATTTAAAGGAACTGATTCTGTACCCGGGACAGTCCAGTGATTAAACGTGGGCTTCAGACCAGAGGATCCTCAGGTGAAAACCAAGTCAGTGTCGTGAGTGCCTTGCATGGCAGCACCCTAACGTGTGTCTGTGTGAATGAGGCATAATTGCAAAGCACTCTGAACTTCGGATGGAGATGGAAAAGCGCTATATGGGTTGGTGCGGAGACACATCGCCTAAAGGAAATGGGATTTACATACAGAAAAGCTAAACGAAAGGCATCATTAACACCTAAACAGAAAAAAACAAGGTTACAATGGGCTAAGGAAAAGCAATTGTGGACTGTGGATGACTGGATGAAAGTCATATTCAGTGATGAATCTCGAATCTGCATTGGGCAAGGTGATGATGCTGGAACTTTTGTTTGGTGCCTTTCCAATGAGATTTATAAAGATGACTGCCTGCCTGAAGAGAACATGTAAATTTCCACAGTCATTGATGATATGGGGCTGCATGTCAGGTAAAGGCACTGGGGAGATGGCTGTCATTACATCATCATTAAATGCACAACTTTATGTTGATATTTTGGACAATTGAAAGGATGTTTGGGGATGATGAAATCATTTTTCAAGATGATAATGCATCTTGCCATAGAGCAAAAACTGCAAAAACATTCCTTGCAAAAAGACACATAGGGTCAATGTCATGGCATAGGGTCAATGTCAATGAGCAGATCTGATTTGATGCAGGTGTTAATTTGGGGGATGAAAATTTACAGGGTGATTCCATAATTTTTTCCTCAGAATTGAGTAATTCCATATTTTTTTCCTCTGCTTGGTCTAAAAAAGTAACCGTTACTGACTGCCACAATCTTTTTTCTTGATTTCTTATAGTGTTTCTTAAAGCCAGAAAGTTGCCATTTGAAATGACTTTAGTTTTGTGTCATGTCTGTGATCTGCTTTTTTTTTCTACAAAATTAAACAACTGAATGAACATCCTCCGAGGCCGGTGATTCCATAATTTTTGCCAGGGGTTGTAGTACCAGAGGGTGCTCAGGTAAAGTCCGAGGCAACCCATAAAGGCAATCCATTTACCATACATCAAGAGTGTTACACCCTAACGAGCAAATGTGTGCAGAGTGTGTGTATGTCGTTGAACAGCATAAGTCGAAGTGTACTTTGTACCTTTTTTTTTTTTTTTTCGTAGTTACACAGCGGCGGATCACAGTTTTAGTCTGCTCACCTTGGACACCGTATGTTCACCTCCCAGAGTTTCCAGCATCTTGTCCACACTGGTGAACACCGCCGGGTATTCCACGCACACCAGCCGGTTGTCCCGCAACTCCACCGCTGACGAGCTGCCGGGAACAGCCGCTTCTTCGGGTTGACACGAGATATCCAGCTCCCGCAATGTAAAGTCCACTTTAAACTCTTTCGAATCCTCCGCCATGCCAGATTTAGTCATAAATATTACTCAGCAAGCGTTTGTTACTCCAAGAATTATACGGTACCGCTTCTGAAGTTCTTGCACTGTCTGCGTACAAGCGCAAAATATCGCCGGGCGGAAACGGAACATATGTAAATGGTTCCACAAAATAAATAAATAAATTAAAAAATTGTCTCAAGAAACACTTTTGCATGGATGCTTAGGATGAAAAAAACCACAACAATCCAAAGTCTTGGCAAATTAAAAGACAGCAACTATTCGCGGAGAAGCGGAAGGGGGGGGTAAATTTCTTTTGTGATCTCATGCCGTATGGCATGTTGTACCATCCTGTAGTATATACAGAATATAACAACACAATAGTTTACAAATATCTTAAAGTAAATAAATATGAAATTGGTTACTGGATCCTTAAACTCTGGACATAATAAACTCTGCATGGTGGATCCTTGATCCCTGGACATAAACAGAAATAAAATCTGTTAGTTTTTGTCAAAAGCATTTCCTTTCAGACATTATTATTGGCATGAATGTCTTTCCATACCTATGAGCTGAGCTCTTGCAGCTGTGCTGCAGGTCAGGTTTATAAAGAATGCCAGACGTCTCATTTTTGGGAGGAAAAAACGTTCTAGTCGATTGTAGATTATTGTCTGTATTGCGACGTTTGTAAGAGATGTTTATTTAAAGCGGCGATTCGTTTTGAAGTTATTAATTCCGAGCGGACAGAGTCAGAGAGCCGCGCAGCGTTTGAAGCTCGTTTCTCGACTGCAACATGACAAGAGTCCCAGTTCGTGGCTTTAATCCACACAAAAATGACTCATGATATTTTAGTGGCTTTCAGAGGGGTTAAGAAGCGGACTTACCGCTTCTGAAGAGCACCGAATCAAAGAACCACGAGCCATTGAATCGAAGCATTGCTTCGATTCAATTCGTTTCGATTCGATGCTTCGATTCACGCTTCAAACTGAAGTCGCATTGCAGACGCTGTATTTGAAAATCGTAACGGTCCAAAATAAGCGTAACGGGCCGTAACGCAAGTTTGCGCTAGCTAGAACCCTGAATACACCACTATTTTATGATAGGTTTCTCAGCGATTTGGAATTTTTCTGCTAAAATGCCATTTCGGATTTGAGGAAATAAAAATTAATGTTTTGCTAGTTCTTTTAGACGGCGAGATTTTGCAAAAAAAAAACGGAAATCCGTCCAAAGACGGCGAATAAGCATCCATGCTTTTGTTATATCGTGAGGTTATTCGATTGAATCAGAGTCAGAGTCGTGTCTTTAGATTGTTTTCATACAATACTAAAAACACAGATTCCCATAATGCCATGCGATTATTAACTACGGATGTCAGCATGGGACAGTATATTCCGCCTTGCTGTTTAAAATAACCATCTTAAAATATCAAATAAACATAAGCACGTATAAGGCATGTCCAATACTCGCTTTTGGAAATTCATTACATGACAAAAAATCAGTTATTGAGTGAGCAGGTTGATAAGTGATTATTTTCTTTAAAATAAATCAAATGGAATGTTTGGAAAGTTCGCACTGATCAAGGAAAATAACCCATCAAACATCAGTTCAGTCACCATCCTGGGGTGCCTAAAAGTTTTATACACTACTTATGATGATGAACAAGATGGGAAACTGAATGAGTCTATGCATGTGTAGACCACAGGATGGCGCTGCATAACCAATCAAAATAATCTATTTCTTCGCTAACACATGGAAAGCCCAATGTAAAAAAAACAAAAAAAAACACAAACAGTATGTGTATAATCTCAATATTAGTGTCCATTTGTGGTGATTTATTTGATATGGTTGTTTTCTTTATAAAAAGGTAAACTGAAAACTTTGTATTGTATAATGGTGACCTTACTGTTGTAGGAAGGACCTGAGTAAAGAGGATTTGTGTTTGTCCCTCCCACAGATTGTCAACAGACCGTCATCATCCCCTCAGAGAAGAAAGAAGATTCTGAAGGAACAGTTGTGCCATGTGTGTTTGCCAAGTTATCAAAGGTGCTATTATATCATTTCAGTGAGGCAGTTATGATGTGATGTGATGTGACACTGTCTTCTTCTTTTACTTTTGGGTGCTCCCATTAGGGGTTGCCACAGCAGATTAATCTTTACTCTCATGGCATGAATGGAGACAAAAATGAATTTAAAAAGGCAGGGTGTTAACCTTAAAATAAGTTTGAAGTTGGAGAGAATATTTTGAGGAGCTGATGAATGAAGAAAATGAGAGAGAAAAGGCTTGGATGAAGGTGAGAGTAAATCAGGAAGTACAAGAGATTAGTAAGGATGAAGTGAGGGCAGCTATGAAGAGGATGAAGAGTGGAAAGGCAGTTGGTCCAGATAACATTCCAGTGGAGGCATGGAAATGTCAAGGAGAGATGCCAGTGGAATTCTGAACAAGATTGATGAATAAAATTTTGGAGAGTGAGAGGATGCCTGAGGAGTGGACATGACATGTGCTGGTTCCTACAACCCCAATTCCAGTGAAGCTGGGATGTTGTGTAAAATGTAAATAAAAACAGAATACAATGATTTGCAAATCCTCTTCAACCTATATTCAATTGAATACACCACAAAGACAAGATATTTAATGTTCAAACTAATAAACTTTAATGTTTTGTGCAGATACGAGGTCTATTAGAAAAGAAACTGACAGTTTTATTTTTTTAAAAAACTATATGGATTTGAATCACGTGTGATTACATCAGCCAAGCTTGAACCCTCGTGCACATGCGTGAGTTTTTTCACGCCTGTCGGTGACGTCATTCGCCTGTGAGCACGCCTTGTGGAAAGAGTGGTCCAGCCCCCTCGTCGGATTTTCATTGTCTGAGAAGTTGCTGAGAGACTGGCGCTGTGCTTGATCAAAATTTTTTCAAAAACTGTGAGGCACATCCGAGTGGACACCATTCGATAAATTCGGCTGGTTTTCGGTGAAAATTTTAACGGCTGATGAGAGATTTTGCATTGCTTCTATCGCTGTAAGGACTTCCCACGGAGCAGGACGTCGCGCAGCGCTCCGAGGCGACGTCGTCATCCTGTTTCAAGCTGAAAACCTCCAAATTTAAGCCTCTGTTGACCCAGGACGTCGTGAGAAAACAGAGAATTTTCAGAAGAGGTCGGAATCAGCAGTTTATCCGGACATTCCACTGTTAAAGGAGATTTTTTTAATGAAAGATGTGCGGATGGATTGGTGCGTCGGCTCGCAGCTGGCGTGGCGTGCTCGCCACAGGAAAGACACCTCCGTTGGAAGCCTTAAGGACAAGTTGGAACATGCCCTGCTCGGTGTTGATAACCATTTGTAAAATCCAGGCGGCTTTTGGTGGCTTTCAGTTGAGTGAGTATCTGAGAAATTGTTTAACAGCAGGGCATGTTCCAACTTGTCCTTAAGGCTTCCAACGGAGGTGTCTTTCCTGTGGCGGGCACGCCGCGCCGGCTACGAGCCGACGCACCAATCCGTCCGCACGTCTTTCATTAAAAAAATCTCCTTTAACAGTGGAATGTCCGGATAAACTGCTGATTCTGACCTCTTCTGAAAGTTCTCTGTTCTCTCACGATGTCCTGGGTCAACAGAGGCTTAAATTTGGAGGTTTTCAGCTTGAAACAGGATGACGACGTCGCCTCGGAGCGCTGCGCGACGTCCCGCTCTGTGGGAAGATCTTACAGCGAAAGAAACAATCCAAAATCTCTCATCAGCCATTAAAATTTTCACTGAAAACGAGCCGAATTTATCGAATGGTGTCCACTCGGATGTGCCTCACAGTTTTTGAAAAAATTTTGATCAAGCACAGCGCCAGTCTCTCAGCAACTTCTCAGACAAAAGGAATTCCGACAAGGGGGCTGGACCACTCCTTCCACAAGGTGTGCTCACAGGCGAATGACGTGACCGACAGGCGTGAAAAAACTCTTGCATGCCCACGAGGGTTCAAGCTTGGCTGATGTAATCACACGTGATTCAAATCCATATGGTTTTTTTTTTAAATAATAAGGTCGGATACATTTCTCACAGACCTCGTATTTGGTCATTTTGAAATGGATGCCTGCAACACGTTTCAAAAAAGCTGGGACAGTGGTATGTTTACCACTGTGTTACATCACCTTTCCTTCTAACAACACTCAATAAGTGTTTGGGAACTGAGGACACTAATTGTTGAAGCTTTGTAGGTGGAATTCTTTCTCATTCTTGCTTGATGTACGACTTCAGCTGTTCAACAGTCTGGGGTCTCTGTTGTCGTATTTTGCACTTCATAATGCGCCACACATTTTCAATGGGTGACAGGTCTGTACTGCAGGCAGGCCAGTCTAGTACCTGCACTCTTTTACTATGAAGCCACGCTGTTGTAACACGTGCAGAATGTGGCTTGGCATTGTCTTGCTGAATGAAATAAGCGGGGACATCCCTGAAAAAGACGTTGCTTGGATGCCAGCATGTGTTGCTTCAAAACCTGGATGTACCTTTTAGCATTGATGGTGCCTTTTCAGATGTGTAAGTTGCCCATGCCATGGGCACGAACACACCCCCATACCATCACAGATGCTGACTTTTGAACTTTGCGCTGGTAACAATCTGGATGATCTTTTTCCTCTTTTGTTCAGAGGACATGACGTCCATGATTTCCAAAAACAATTTGAAATGTGGACTCATCAGACCACAGCACACTTTTCCACTTTGCGTCTGTCCATTTCAAATGAGCTTGGGCTCAGAGAAGGCAGCGGCATTTCTGGATGTTGATGTATGGCTTTCGCTTAGCATGGTAGAGTCTTAACTTGCACTTGTAGATGTAGCGACGAACTGTGTTAAGTGACGTGTTCCTGAGCCTACGCGGTAAGATCCTTTACACAATGATGTCGATTTTTAATGCAGTGCCGCCTGAGGGATCGAAGGTCACTGGCGTTCAATGTTGGTTTTCGGCCTTGCCGCTTAGATGTAGCAAGTTCTCCAGATTCTCTGATATTCTATTCTATTATGGACTGTAGATGATGAAATCCCTAAATTCCTTGCAATTGAACTTTGAGAAACATTGTTCTTAAACTGTTGGACTATTTTTTTCATGCGATTGTTCACAAAGTGGTGATCCTCACCCCATCTTTGCTTGTGAACGGCTGAGCCTTTTGGGGATGCTCCTTTTATACCAATCATGATACTCATCTGATTCCATTTAACCTATTCAACTGTGGAATGTTCCAAACAGGTGTTCTTTGAGCATTCATCAACTTTCCCAGTCTTTTGTTGCCCCTGTCCCAGCTTTTTTTGAAATGTGTTGCAGGCATCCATTTCAAAATGAGCAAATATTTGCACAAAAACAAAAACGTCTATCAGTTTGAACATTAAATATCTTGTCTTTGTGGTGTATGCAGTTGAATATAGGTTGAAGAGGATTTGCAGATCATTGTAATGTGTTTTTATTTACATTTCACCCAGCATCCCAACTTCATTGGAATTGGGGTTGTATTTTTAAGAGCAATGATGATGTGCACAGCTGCAGTAGCTACAGTTGCATTAAGCTGATCAGCCACAGCATAAAGTTATGGGTAAGTTTTGTGAACGTTGTGCGTGTGTATTGACTGGCTAGTTACAGCTGGATATTCCTATCCTCTGTCAGAAGGTACAGGAGACTTGAGATGAAGTCTTATCCACAGCCTTTGGGTTCCAGGACTTTATTAGGACATGCAAGTAACAAGTGTTTGTGTGTGTGGTTTGTTAATATTCACGTACACACAGCACACATTCGGAGCAACAAACTATCAACCAATTTGCAAGTTCAACAAGGCACAAAAGGTCTGGACAAGCCAGAGGCAAAGTGGGATGTACCATTTTACCATAACCTGGAGGGTGGGCGGAACAGCCCAACTAGTCCAGTCACAGGGGGTTTTATACAGTAAGAGTTGTAGAAGCTAGGCTTAGAAAACAGGGGAAGATCTGTGAGCAGCATATGGCTTCACTACAGATGCAATGCTTGCTGTGAGAATACTGATGGAGAGGTAGGCCTGAAGGAGTTACACTGTGTGTTTGTGGATTTAGAGAAAGCTTATGACAGGGTGCCAAGAGAAGAGTTGTGGTATTGCATGAGGAAGTCTGGAGTGGCAGAGAAGTATGTGAGTGCAGTGCAGGACATGCACAAGGATAGTGTGACAGCGGTGAGATGCACAGTAGGAACGAAAGACTCATTCAAGGTGGAGGTGGGATTACACCAAGGATCAGCTCTGTGTCATTTCTTGTTCACGATGGTGATGGACAGGTTGACAGATGAGATCAGACAGGAGTCCCCATGGACTATGATGTTTACAAATGACATTGTGATCTGTAGTGAGAGTAGAGAGCAAGTTGAGTCTCGCCTCGAGAGGTGGAGATATGCTCTAGAGAGGAGGTGAATGAAAGTCAGTAGGAGTAAGACTGAGTACATGTGTGTGAATGAGAGGGAGCCCAGTGGAATAGTGCAGTTACATGGAACAGAAGTGGTGAAAGTAGATGAGTTTAAATACTTAATGGAGAGTGTGGTAGAGAGGCACCCTGCTCAGTGTGCCGCTCTCATTGGAGCGACATCTCTGCTATTTTGGCATTATGGAATAGCTCACCCACAGATTGAGCTCGCCGGACTACTTTCGCCTGACCTAGTTTCCGGTTGTTTGCAAAATGGTGCTGAATTTGCAGACATGAGAAGATGCTGCTGGATGAGTGTGAGTATTGACTTACGAACATTTAGGCGTAAAAACACACACGATACACAAGTTCTTGTGCCAAAATATCACAATTATCTGATAACTACTTTTTGTGCCTTTATTAATCAAGCATGTCGGTCGCGGGCACATACTCACACAGAATATACAAAAACTGTATAATTGTTCAGCCAAAACGAGAACGTCCACTTTTAGCTTGCCATAAGATAAACTAGTGGTACGCGTGAGAGTGTGGTAGAGGTGAAGAGAGTGCAGGCAGGGTGGAGTGGGTGGAGAAAGGTGGCAGGAGTGATTTGTGATAGAAGCATATCAGCAAGAGTGAAGGGGAAAGTCTACAAGACAGTAGTGAGACCAGCTACTTTGTATGGCTTAGAGACAGTGGCACTAACAAAAAGACAGGCAGAGCTGAAGATGTGATGATTCTCTTTGGGAGTGACGAGAATGGACAGGATTAGGAATGAACATGTTTCTTGTGTCTAACATTGATTGGGCTACATATAGCACCCTGGTAACGTTTTTTGAACTGAATTGTTTTTATATATATATATATATATATATATATATATATATATATATATAGTGAGGAAAATATTTGAACACCCTGTGATTTTGCAAGTTTTCCTACTTAGAAATCATGGAGGGGTCTGAAATTTTCATCTTAGGTGCATGTCCACTGTGAGAAACATAATCTAAAAAAAAAAAAATCCGGAAATCACAATGTATGATTTTTTTAATCATTTATTTGTATGTTACTGCTGCAAATAAGTATTTGAACACCTGTGAAAATCAATGTTAATATTTGGTACAGTAGCCTTTGTTTGCAATTACAGAGGTCAAACGTTTCCTGTAGTTTTTCACCAAGTTTTCACACACTGCAGCAGGGATTTTGGTCCACTCCTCCATACAGATCTTCTCTAGATCTTTCATGTTTGGAGTTTCAGCTCCCTCCAAAGATTTTCTATTGAGTTCAGGTCTGGAGCCTGGCCAGGCCACTCCAGGACCTTGAAATGTTTCTTACGGAGCCCCTCCTTCGTTGCCCTGGCTGTGTGTTTGGGGTCATTGTCATGCTGGAAGACCCAGTCATGACCCATCTTCAGTGCTCTTACTGAGGGAAGGAGGTTGTTTGCCAATATCTCACAATACATGACCCCATCCATCCTCCCTTCAATACAGTGCAGTCGCCCTGTCCCCTTCGCAGAAGAGCACCCCCAGAGTATGATGTTTCCACCCCCATGCTTCACGGTTGGGATGGTTTTCTTGGGGTTGTTCTTATCCTCTAAACATGGTAAGTGGAGTTGATTCCAAAAAGCTCTATTCTGGTCTCATCTGACCACATGACCTTCTCCCATGCCTCCTCTGGATTATCCAGATGGTCACCGGTGAACTTCAAATGGGCCTGGACATGTGCTGGCTTGAGCAGGGGGACCTTGCTGCCCTGCAGGATTTTAAACCATGACAGCATCATGTGTTACTTATGTAATCTTTGTGACTGTGGTCCCAGCTCTCTTCAGGTCATTGACCAGGTCCTCCTGTGTAGTTCTGAGCTTTCTCAGAATCATCCTTACCCCACAAAGTGAGATCTTGCATGGAATCCCAGACCGAGGGAGATTGACAGTCATCTTGCGTTTCTTCCACTTTCTAATAAATAATCATGACAGTTGTTTTCTTCTACCAAGCTGCTTGCCTGTTGTCCTGTAGTCCATCCCAGCCTTGTGCAGGTCTACAGTTTTGTCCCTGGTGTCCTTCGACAGCTTTTTGGTCTTGGCTATGGTGGACAGTTTGGAGTGTGATTGATTGAGTGTGTGAACAGTTGTCTTTTATACAGGTAACAAGTTCAAACAGGTGCATTTAATACAGGTAAAGAGTGCAGAATAAGAGGGCTTCTTAAAGAAAAATTAACAGGTCTGTGTGAGTCAGAATTCTTGCTGGTTGGTAGGTGTTCAAATACTTATTTGCAGCTGTAACATACAAATAAATTATTAAAAAAATCATACATTGTGATTTACGGATTTTTTTTTTTTTTTTTTAGATTATGTCTCTCACAGTGGACATGCACCTAAGATGAAAATTTCAGACCCCTCCATAATTTCTAAGTGGGAGAACATGCAAAATCGCAGGGTGTTCAAATACTTATTTTCCTCATATTCATCATATATATATATATATATATATATATATATATATATATATATATATATATATATGATGAATTGATGTGATTGAATTGATTCATACAGTATGTGCAATGAAGCATAAATATATGGATGACACACATATATGTGCAGCCTTGCTGCTGTTATCTGTGGGCAGGCTGCCGTGGTCTCCAGCACTTTTCCGTCAGTGACATAAGTCATATCACACGGCCACATGTGTGACAGCAGCAGATGAGATCATACAACTTTTTCCTGCGTACAGTCATACAGAGGAAATCTACTGACAGCTTCCATTTCTGTGTCCTTCAAAAATGAACTGATGGATCACTGACCTCCACTCAGACTCAGTATGCTCAGAGGTTCTGCTGGAGTGAGGCACCTCGGGGAGCTGCGGTGATGACTACTGCTCCCATAAATGATCTGCTGACGCATTCATCAATTTTAAAAATTCACCAAAAATCTCCCATTCACCCTTTTGAACTGAATTGTTTTTAAGGCATCCACTGAATCGTGACAAAACTTTCCTCAAACAAAACCTTTGGTCTATTCTGAAGGCCATCAATCTGATTTTTTCCCCATATACGAGGTCTGTTAGAAAAGTATCCGACCTTTTTATTTTTTTCAAAAACCATATGGATTTGAATCACGTGTGATTGCATCAGACAAGCGGCCCACAACTGCTGAGAGAGCGGCGCACTCCCAGCGCTGATCAACATGCTCAGACCCCGCTGAAACAACCAGATCATTTCCAACGTGAAGGCTTTGTTGATCTGGGACCTCGTCTGACTTTCACAAAAGGCAGAAGTCGTGGACATCAGCAGTTTTTTGGCACATTCCACTGTTACAGGAGTTTTTTTTCATGGAAAGAAAAGCGGAGGGACATGCCACGGAGCCGTTCATTACGCGGCACAAAACCACCTCGGTGTTGGTCTCACAGGACGGCTTTCAGGTGGATTTCAGATGGATTCCGGTTGCTTTTCAGTCGTGTGATTATCCGATTGTGATTGTGCATGAGCTGGACATGCCCCAACATGTCCTGGAAGGCTTCATCACGGCGTTGCTTTGTGCCATGAGGCTCCACCGCGACGCGCAGAATTCTGCTCCTCTTTCCATGACAAAAACTCCTGTAACAGTGGAATGTGCCATTCATTTCTAAACTGGACGCTGTCTTGATCCGGTATGTCGTCTGACTAGCACAGGAATTGTGAAAAGATGTGGACATCAGCATTTTTACAGCACATTAAGACAGACGTGCGGAGGAGTTCCGCGCGTCGCAGTGGAGCCGCATGGCGCAAAGCAACGCCGTGATGAAGCCTTCCAGGACATGTTGGGGCATGTCCAGCTCATGCACAATCACAATCGGATAATCACACGACTGAAAAGCAACCAGAATCCATCTGAAATACACCTGAAAGCCGTCCTGTGAGACCAACACCGAGGTGGTTTTGTGCCGCGTAATGAACGGCTCCGTGGCGCGTCCCTCCGCTTTTCTTTCCATGAAAAAAACTCCTGTAACAGTGGAATGTGTTGTGTGGGCCACTGAAGAGGAGGTACTGCTGGTCCACCACCAGAGGGCGCCCTGCCTGAAGTGTGGGCTTCAGGCACGAGAGGGCGCCGGAGCAACCAGGAGTGGCAGCTGTCACCCATTAACAACATCAGCTGTCACTCATGATCATCAATCACATCTCCATAAGAGCCGGGTAGCATCTTCACCTCACTGCCGAGAAATCGTCTACCGATCAGGTAAACCTCTCAGCCATGATTGTGCCAAAACGCACGTGCTTTTCTGAGTCTTTGCAGGAGTACCTGAGGATCCTACTTACAGCTGGACGCTGAGTTTGGGAAGCGTGACAAGTGACGGACTTCACTCCGCATGTCAAACTAAGAGAAGTAGCTCTCAGGCTCTGCACGAACTGTGTTACTGTAATTAAGAGGTGGAGGTGCTTTCCGCCATTATACTGAACTGTTTGCTGGGTGTTTACACACCCACCATCACCTGTCTGTTCTTCCTGCCAGCAGTACCCGATCTGACAGCCGGAGGCAGTGGCCACCTGGGGACCCAGCGCTTGGTGGCTCCGGGTTTGCTTCAGGTCCGGTGGAAGTGGAAGGCGTGTGGGATCCGGCTCTTTTCTGGACGGGCGTCTTCTATCCTCGAGCCTGCCCACACATCACTGTGACTAATTTGACTGTTGATCTCAATTGTGTTGTCTGTTGCTCTGTTGTGCACATTCACAACATTAAATTGTTATTTATTGGCTTATTGCATTGTCCGTTCATTTGCGCCCCCTGTTGTGGGTCCGTGTCCCTACACTTTCACAACAGGAATGTGCTGAAAAAGTGCTGATGTCCACGACTTCTGCCTCTTTGTGAAAGTCAGACGAGGTCCCGGATCAACAAAGCCTTCACGTTGGAAATGATCTGGTTGTTTCAGCAGGGTCTGAGCCTGTCGATCGACGCTGGGAGCGCGCCGCGCTCTCAGCAGTTGTGGGCCGTCCTTAAAGCAGCAGTAACACTCCTTAATCTGTATAATCCCCATAAAATCGTCCCTGAAAGCCATATTAATTTTCAGAACGGTGTCCACCTGGAGGTCTCTCACAGTTTCGGGAAAAAATTGATGCAGCAAAGCTCCAAATCGTTCAGACATTTATTCGCAATAAAAAAAACGACGAGAGGGGTGGACCACTCCTCACACAAAGCCTGCTCACAGGCAAATGACGCAACCGACAGGCGTGAAAAAACTCACGCATGCGCATGTAGGTTCAAGCTTGTCTGATGCAATCACACGTGATTCAAATCCATATGGTTTTTGAAAAAAATAAAAAGGTCGGATACTTTTCTAACAGACCTCGTATATATATATATATATATATATATATATATATATATATATATATATATATATATATATATATATATATATATATATAAATCACTTCTCACCATGTCTGCAAACAAACATTTCTGTTGTAGATTTTACATGTTTATTATTTCACCCAAATTATTCAAACACTGAGTCTGCAGTGATATTTTTCTGGATATATATATCAGAATCAGAATAGAATTTATTGCCAAGTTAATTTCTCACATACAAGGAATTTGATCTGGCGTCATTCACCCTATTGCGATATCCCATAATCCCTTGCGCGCCAGAGAGTCACTGCAGTCAAAACAACATAGAGAATCCACATGATGACAATTGTAAATGAATATTATACTACAAAATGTAATTTTTTATGCTTTTCATCACATTAATAAGAGACTACATACATGATACCCTGAAAAATTGCTAAAACAATTATAACGAATAATCCGTGTCTGCTACGTTTAATCTGAGTGGAATTTAATGAACTGAAACCGAATTTCAGACATATTATATATATTAGTCTTGAACAAAGAGGACAAACAGTGTTGTAAAGAACAATAATCAAGACGTTAAAGAGCAAACTTCACTTTCCCGCAGTATGACATGATCAGGAAGCGATTGTAGCTCACAGCAGCTCCCATTGAATATAACGGAGAGTCAGCCTGTGATTCTCGCATGTTTACATTAAACAAACGCAATAACAACGTCTATAAACCCAGAGAATATATTCATGAGAGTTTTAGGCACAATATAAAAATAGTTTTATGTTGCGATGTTAATGGTGTTGTCCGTGTGCAGCCCGATCAGAGCGTCTCAATAAAGTTCTCAGTGTTACTGAGACCTCGCAGAGCGGCAACCTCTCCGAAGATTTGTGGGATTTGAAACCTGAAAAGGGCGAATTGGATGCCTTACTACCGTAGAGGAGTGTGCTGAGCACGCAAGTCTGGTAGACACGCAGTTTTGTCTTCTCAGTAAGGCTGGAGTTGTTCCAGACTCAGTGGCTTGGGGCCCCTTCACACACTGTGCGAATACATACAACTCCATGGTGACTCACGGTGATAGAGCTTGTATGAGCGCACCAGGAAACATCGCACCAACGGGCAGGCATGCACGATGCCGGTGTGACAGTTCGTGCATGAAACTTTATCACTAAGCTACCATTGTTGTCCTGTAAAAGCTGCGGGAAACTGCCTGATATCAGAAAGGACATGGCCATATTTAAAAAAAAAAAAAAAAACATACACCATATAAAAACACTATGTATCAAGCGGGCAATACAAATATGATCTGTCTGTTCCTCTGTAGATGACCCGTGGTCACAGACGTACAGTCATGAAATGACATGAATGAGAAATAATATGCTCTGATCATGTCCACATCTGTTGGCGCATATTCAGCCTGCCCGCACGTGTCCTGCCAGTGTGTCATGTGGAACAGAGCTCACATGGGTGACGTGACAGTCAGATCGTCCGCTGCATGTTATGATCTGACAGTCTGTTTCAACCTGGGGGCAGCCTGTCCATGGGCTGCAGGATGCGCACGCTCACTCGCTGCAGCCCGTCACCAAGCGATATATGTTTTTATTTATGTCCACGTGATGACAGCAGGCAGACACACGCGCGTCACAGTGGGCAGTTGTTAGTCCTTGTCCATTCAAACACAGTATGTGTTGTCCAACTGGGATGTCCAGATCTGTCGATCTGGACAGCCGCTGTCGTCGGCGGGCACACCTCCTGTCAGTTTAACGCACTCACCAAAGCCACACTCATGGGGCACTTAGACAGATTTCACTGCCAGCACTACAGTGATTGTCTGCTGATGGTTGTCATGTTAATAGTGTGAATGGCCACACGTTTTCTTCGTGCCAAACGAGCGGTGTTAGATGTTCATGCGTGTTAGCTGGAATTTGGCCGACACCTGCCGCAAGAGGGATTGATGGGTTCGCACAGCACACAGTCTGTCTTTCACCCCCTGGTGTGCGCGAATAGATGTAGCAACAGGTGTACGAGGCAGCTACGATTTTACATGTTTTGCACACGATTCTGCTTCATGCACACTTTATGTGCAAATCAGCCAATTCGCACTATGTGTGAAGGGCCCTTAGTCTTGCCATAACTGTTGCTGCCTTTGCAATCCTGTTGTTCATCTCTGCATCAATGGAGAGTGCGTTAGAGATGGTTGACCCAAGGTATGTGAAGTGCTCCACAACTTCCAGGCTGTACCCATCAATGTCAATGTTAGGGGGAGCAACTGTGCCCTTCGCCATGACGTTTGTCTTCTTCAGACTGATGGTCAGTCTGAAATCCTTGTAGGCGTGAGAGAGGCAATTAACAAGCTGCTGCAGACCGTCTTTGGAGTGTGATGTCAAGGCTGCATCACCGGCCAAGAGCATCTCATGGATGAGTACCTCCACAACCTTGGTCTTGGTGTGAAGTTGGGTGATGTTGAAGAGCTTGCTGTCTGCCCTGGTGTAAATGTACACTCCCTTGCTGCAATCCTTCAAGGCGTACTGGAGGAGCATGGAGAAGAAGATTTCATAGAGCTTCGGCACAAGGACACAGCCCTGTTTCACCCCACTGCTAACTGGAAAGACCTCTGATGTTACACTATTGAAGCAAACTGTACTGTGCATGTTCTCATGGAACAAAGAGACCACTGCAGAGAGTTTTGGGGGACAGCCAATCTTCTGCAGGAACCTAAGAGTCTGCTTTGACTGACCAAGTTGAAAGCCGTGTTCAGGGGAAGGCAACACAGGCGAAGGTCTTCCCAACAATGCTGAGAAGGGAGATGCCTCGATAATTATTGCAGTCACTTCGGTCTCCTTTGTTCTTGTACATGGTGACGATGCTCACATCTCGCATGTCCTGGGGAATGTGTCCCTGTTCCCAGGAGAGGCAGAAAAGATTGTGCAGGTGTTTTAGCAGCAACAACAATAAAAAGAAAAGGAAAAAATACTTCTGTAAGAAGTAATTGGTGCACAAAAAACAATAAAAGAAAAAGAAAAAAATACTCCTGTAAGAAGTAAAGGAGTCAAATAGACAAATGTGCAAAGCTATATTCACTATCAAATAAATCTAACATAGTGGAATGGGGCTGTGCAAAGGCATGGCAGATGTAGGGGAAACCGGGGCACAGTGGATCAGAAATGTTTTGTGGCAGCATAAACGCATTACCGTATTTTTCAGACTATAAGTCGCACTTTTTTACATGTTTTGGCCGGGGGTGCGACCTATACTCCAGAGCGACTTATAAATGAAAAATATACCGGTAGATTCTCAATTAATTTACCGTAATAAAACATTACGTGACAGAGTCGCTCTATGTTCTAAAATGGCCACCGGAAACGTAAATGCAATGCATCATGGGCACTGTAGTATGGCGGCCGCCCTATAGGTCACCCTGGTCACGATAACCAATCAAAGAACAGAACATTTGACGTGTATTCCTCGCCTCACCCAGACAATGATTGTGAAACAGCGTGTGAAGCAGACGAACACGGTGCTTGCTGTTATTCCGGGAGGGCTAACAAAACAGCTTCAACCCTTGGATATCAGTGTGACAGAGTGTTTAAGTTGACGCTGAGAGCTGTGTGGGAGCACTGGGTGAGCGACGGCAGAGGATTAGCATCTGCACTTGGAAGGAGCTGGTGTCGACACCACGGGGAGGTCATGAGCTGCGCAGGTAGGTGCTGCACGCACATCGGCAGCTGACACCTGCTGTGTACTATGGTCCACAGCGGGTAATATGTTAGAAAGAACCGTTCAGCGATGGTGCGGGTTATGGTTCGGCTCGCAATGTCTTCCACAAAATACAAACATATCCGTAGGTAAAATGTAGCTCATGAGAGGGTGCTCAAGGCTTGTGTGACTGTTCCTGCGACTTCTGACTGCCATAGAAAAATAAAAATTTCAACATTACTGATAACTTAACAAGACAACGGAGAAGGCCCGAAAAAATGCCACCAAAAAGAACATCATACTCTGCAGATTACAAGTTGCGACTGGTGAAATATGCATCCGAAAACGGTAGCCGTCACAATATTATCATCTGAACTTTTCATGTTAACATACCTGTCTGTCCATGCGACTTATAGTCCAGTGCGACTTATTTATGGTTTATTTTTGTTTATAATGGATAAAGTGGCTGGTGCGACTTATACTCCGGTGGAACTTATAGTCCGGAAAATACGGTATGTATAGGTTTAGGTCAATCTATTGTGGATTTAATACAGAAAGTTATTGTTTATGAGGCTGTGTTATTTATGTCTCCCCAAGTGTAATTTACAGGTGTTTAAAATCGATTTTAAAATTTTTGATTCACTGTGCCCCGGACACTAATTCAATTGAAAAAAACAGATGATAAAGATTTCATAAAAATTATTAAATATATGCTATTGCATATACAAACTATAATCCAGCAAACCAGCTGTGTAATGTGTGATTGTCTTATACGGTGATATAAGTCCTTTAGAAACTATTATAAATACAACTGTCATAATTTCTGTTCAAACATGAAAACAGTTGTTAAAACCACAAATTTTAGAACTAATTAATGAAAAAATAAATGTATAAGCTTCAGTAATAATATTTGTCATCCACTTGATACTAGTAAGTCCCTTCGGCTGCTCCCTTGTTTGCACTCGGGGTCACCACAGCAAATCCAAGGTGGATTTGCATGTTGAATTGGCACAAGTTTTACGCCGGATGCCCTTCCTGACGCAACTCCACATTACATGGAGAAATGTGGTCGGGGTGGGATTTGAACCCGGAGCCTTCTGAACTGAAACCATGCACATTAACCACTTGGCCACCACCCCTGCTGCTCATTTGTCATCCACTTGATACTGGGGCTTAGTAAATCACTTTCTAGACTGATTCACTGTGCCCCGGATGCATGTGACACACGAATCATGTTATCAAATAGCTGATAGTCTGTAGAAGATATAACACATGCTCATCAGTTGGACAGGGTAGTCTTCTAACTAATAATCTTTTGGGCCACCTTTCCTCTATAGTGAGAAATAAATACAAAGACACTGACATCCACAAATTTACTTTTGATAGGAAAAAACTGACTTCACTTGCCACTTATTTTTACCCTTAATGTATCCAAAAACAAAACAATAATTTATAAGGGGGGTGTCTTTATGCTTACAAATATGGCATAACTGCTGCAAATATATATGTAGTTTTGCAGATATAGCTACTGATTCACTGTGCCCCGGTTTCCCCTACAGTACCTTTCAGTGCTGGGATGATCAATCTGTACTTTGTGGAAGTGGGAGGAGCAGGGTAAATGGGGGTCTCTGGCATTATTTATAAGTCTAGCTATAGATTGGAAGAAGCTGTTTTAGTGTCTTGAGGTTTTTGTTCTGATGGACCTCAGCCATCTGCCAGAGGGGAGGGTAACAAAGGTTTGTGTCCTGGGTGATAGGGATCGGCCACTATCTTCCTTGCTCGCCTCAGGTCCCTAGAGGTGTACAGGTCCTGTAGGGATAGCAGATTGCGGTCAACATTTCTGGGACATTTGAAATCTACAGGGAAACTGTGGAAATCTGGAGCATGCCAATAATTTAAAAAGCATCATATGCATAAAAACCTGTATAAAACATTCAGTATCAGTGACTTACCAGTTGCTGTCCATTTACTAAGACTCTGCTCTTCAGTGTTTGGATGAGCTTTGGGACCTCGGTAATTGCAACTACTGGACTCTAATATTTAGATGGTTGCTGAGCTGCAGCATTTCGCTCTATATATGTTTGACAATTCTTTGTTGTCGTTTGTTTTGTTTTTTGTTTTTTTTTCTGTTAGCATGGCCGAAGATCGTCACCCCACAGAGTCTGGTGTGGTTGGCGATTCTTTCAATAATAAAAATGCCCAAGGAAGTTTTTTCATGACCACTGTTGCCACTGCGGTGGCTCAGGGGATGGGTCAGGTTAAACCTTATTCACATGAAGCGATTTTAAATATTGACAAATATAGACCAACAGACTGCAGAAATCTTGTATGTGGTTGAAGCAACAACTGTGATTCATTGGGAGTACTGAAAAAGCATGGAAGACTTGGATGAAGATCATCCTCTTAATGGCAAAGTTGGCATGATAGTGACATCACCTACGTGGCTCTGTGGGTCTGGCCCACATCCCTACATTGTCATTGTTTCAAGTCACATGGCCCTTGTGGGACTTAGGAGCTGATCTGTGCTCCAAAAGTGTGCTCTTTTGGGTTTTTTCTGTAGTCTTGAACTTTTGGAAACATGTTACAGAATAAAGAACTTAAAAAAGTCAGGACAACTGTGGTGATGGTCCTTCTCACAGTTCCTGTCAGATTTAACTGAGACGGGTAATGATCTGATTTGCCTCAAGCTCCTTAATGTCCTAACAGGTTTGGTGTTTGAGGAAGGCGGAGAGTCTTTGTCAAAAGGACTGCTCATTAAACTAAATCCAACAGGCTGAATGGGTGTGGTGACAGTTGACTAAGTAATCAATGTCTACTCCATCGCCTCTCTCAAAATCCCATTAGACTGTTACAGTTAAGCGGCTTCTCTCCAAGGTGACAGATTTGTGGACTAAATTCACCTGTTGGATGAAGCAGATTCGGTTTTTTGCTCATTATATTTTGCAGTAATTAAAAGTCAGACACATGCAACTGAAAAATACTAATCTTCTGCGTACCGTCATCTCGGATCCTGCAAGAGATTTTCACCTGAGGTTTTAAACAACAGCTGTAACAGCTGCTTCATCTCACGAGGCAAACAAGTTTCTCACGTCTGTGACTCATGTTGGCCTTTATTTTGAGAAGTACACTGATCAAAAATATAAATGCAACACTTTTGTTTTTGCTCCCATTTTTCATGAGATGAACTCAAAGCTCTTATTCATCTTCTGTATACACAAAGGTCCTCTCAAATATTGTTCACAAATCTGTCTAAATCTGTGTTAGTGAGCACTTCATCTTTGCCGAGATAATCCATCCCACCTCACAGGTGAGGCATATCAAGATGCTGATAATGTTATGTGTCGACGCGGGTTGAGGAGCGGACCTGCGTCAGACGGAACCCAGCGCTAATAATAACCAGAAAGCGGTTCCAATAACAAAAACAATGTATTTATTTCACCCACTGGTGCATAATAAAGTGTAAGAACTGAAAAAGCGTCCTTCTGGTGGAGTGAAGGCTGGCACGCTCTCCAGCGCCCAAAAGGATCGAAACCCGGTGCTCCTGGACCCACTACCACTGCCAAACACCCCCCAGGTGGACACGACAGACCGACTCTCTGCGAAGCATAGAAGAGGTGAGGTAAGTCAGCAGTTACAACTAATATCCTTCAAAAGACACACACTATCAGCAACACATGCAGGTCTGAATTTTAAGCTTTATGCAAATGAGCAGCTTCTCACAACAGGTGGAGGACCACTTGTCCGCATGCCACAGCAGTGAGAAGCAAGCTGCACAATCCTCATCACAATTCAAGTATACTGCGTAACAAAATACCAAGTTACTATCAACAATTAGTCAAACACTTAATCACCTTTGATGTGTGCTGACAGCATGTGTCCCTCACCCTTCCTTGCTTCACGGGCTCAATGTGTCAAACCCAGGCGCGGTCCTCAGCGTCTCACAAACGAACATCACAAGGTCGAGTTCCCGGCAGTTCTGCTTGAATCACACATGACTTAAATGCAGAACGCCATCCAATTATCTGCTTCAGCTGAAAGTCTTTAAGGTTGCATGTGAGCACCATTCACAGGTGCTGCACATGATGTTGATGAGGGTGAAGGATTCTTCAGCCAGCACCTTCTCCACAGACAAATCAGTTCTCATGCCACCTGGAGAGCAAAGCAAAGAAAAGAACACCAAAATATCCAGCCACACCCCCCAACACACAACAGATAAGACAGCATGATTATTGCACAGGTGTGCCTGAAATTTGCGAGGTTGAACACAAAAGCTAAAATATGTGAAGTCATTGTGTGACGTACTCATAAAAATTCAGTAAGGTATATCTTATATTCCAATTCTAAGGTGGAACTATGCTAGTATACTAAGGTATATCTAAATATCTAAAAGGAAGAGTAAAATTGTTGGGAAAGGGTCGTAACACGGACCCGCAACAGGGGGCGCAAATGAACGGACAATGGATAAGACAAAGAGCAACAATTTAATGTGAATCGCACAACTAAATACAGACACAGATAATGCCAATTGTACACAAGGTGACGTGCGGGCAGGCTCGAAGATAGGAGACCTCTGGCGATCGGAGAGCCGGGACCCACACAGCTTCCACCACCAACGGCCTGAAGAACACCGGAGCCGCCAAGTCCTGAGTCCCCAGGTGGTCACCGTCTTCGGTTGCAGACCCTGGTACTGCTGGCAGAAGATGACAAAACAGTTATGGTGAGTGTGTATCCACACACCCAGTAATCCTTTTTCTGCAGGTCTTCAAGGAGGGGAAAACCTCCACCTCCGAAATAGGAACACTCTAGCAGCTCCTGTCAGTCACTTATCTGGATGGAGTGGGAGGCGAAGACGTCGCTGCTCCCACTACACGCCACTCCAGTTATCTCTGACTTCAGGAAAAAGGCTGCAGACAAAGATCAGGTTAAGACACAGTCTTACTCACAGCGGAGAAATTACCTTCAACGGTAGTTGATTTCTCGGCGAGGAGGTGGAGTAATGATTCGGCTTTTGTAGAGCTGGTGGTGATTGGTGACAGCTGGTGTAAACGAGTGACAGCTGTCACTCTCTGTCTCGGTGCCCTCTCATGCTTGAAGCCCGCACTCCAAGCAGGGCGCCGACTGGTGGTGGTGGGCCAGCAGTACCTCCTCTTCAGCGGCCCACACAACAAAAATAGAAGAGTAGAAAAGAGTAGAGCAGAGCCACTTAGGTGCCTGGTCTTGAGAACCAGGGATAGTAGGTTAAAAAGCTTTTTTATCCCATGGGAACTCTCCCTACCCACCTAAGCGGCTCAAGAAAAAAGTATATATAACAATAAATAATAAGACATAAGAAAGATAAGACATCATATATAACTATAAATATTAAAGGTAATAAACAACATATACAATAAATATGGTACTATATAATATACAGGAGTAGGTATTAAAACCTAAATATAGGAGAAGATTTGGTCATGGTATTTTATTATAGAAACAGAAGCTACTCGTATGATGTAATGTATACTGTTATCTATCTAAAGAAACTATGCTGGCATACTATAGGAAAATAAAAAGCATAATCTATATGCTATCAAATGGAACCCTAAGAACTAAGGTACTATATGTTGATATCTTTAAAAAGAACACATAAACTGATGAATGATTAAAAATCTACACCATGTAAAAGAAAATTGTAAATAACGAAAATAAGCTAGTTCTGTTTAGAAGAGCTAAATTAGCCATTAATAAGCCAACCGTACCTAGCAAGCTAACAAGATAAACAAAAACGGTAATTAGTGTAAAAAGTATAATAGCGTAGTTAAACCTACAATAACAGTATTAACAAATACATATAAAAATAAATGTGGACAAACGTATGAATTAATGTGGGTTATCAAACAGAAAAGAACCAATTATTTTGTAAGCTACGAAAAACGGTGCAACAGCCGGCTAGATAAGCTAACGTGAATGTATGTGTGCTTCTTCATGTCATATTTCTGGTGGAACTTCTTGCCGCAGTACTGACGGGTACGGCCTCATGTCCGAGTGGGTGAGCGGGTGTGTGGAGAGAGTGAACGAGTGCTTGAATGATTTCCCACACATCTTGCACTCAAAACGTTTTTCCTGGACAATGAGAAGAATGCAAACAGTTTGAGAAAAGTGATGATGACTTAGAATTAATTTGTAAAGTTGGATATTTAATGTCTGTAAATTCCATGTATTTTACAGGACTTCAAAAGACAAAAAAAAAACAGTAGTGGACAAAAGTAGATTAAACAAAAATCCCTGGTTTTCAATCAGATAATTTCAGAGCAGAATCTGACTGTGGTTTCAGCCAATGAAAAGGCCAAACTGCAGCTGGAAAAAAAATTGCTAAAAAAACATGCAGGCCCTTTACTGTCCCCGGAACAGCTACACAAAACAGCGAACACTTTCATAATCATCATCTTCTTCTTCTTTTTCTTTTGGCTGCTCCCGTTAGGAGTCGCCACAGCAGATCAATTGTTTCCATCTCACCCTGTCCTCTGTATCTTCCTCTGTCACACCAACCACCTGCATGTCCTCCCTCAGCACATCCATAAACCTCCTCTTTGGCCTCCTTCTTCTCCTCCTGCCTGGTAGCAACACACACATTGAAGTTTGTGATGACATTGCCACACATCTCAAGAGGGATGAAAAAGACATTTGGAGAATCCCTCTTGAGATGTGTGGCAATGTCATCACAAACCTCAATGTGTGTGTTGCAGCTGTAATCCAAAGGAGTGTGGATTGAACATGTCATCAATTATTGAACTGTGTGGAAAACAAGAGACAAAATGGGAAACCTTTGGTATCAAATGTTAATTTGATGCTTCTGTTACAAGTTTGTAAGTAAAATTTTCAAATAAGTTCTCATTTCAAAAACTTGTGTACGATCAAAAAGTGGTAACATTTTATTGGCCCACCCTGTATTTAAAATCTACTTTCACCACCTCTACTCCTTGTAACCGCACTACTCCACTGGGCTCCCTCTGATTCACACACACGTACTCAGTCTTGCTCTTACTGACTTTCATTCCCCTTCTCTCCAGAGCATATCTCCACCTCTCTGGGCTAGACTCAATGTCTATACTCAATGTCAGTGTCATCTGTAAACATCATACGTAGTCAATGAAGACTCCTGTCTGATTTCATCTGTCAACTTGTCCATCACCACTGCAAACAAGAAAGGACTCGAGCTGATCCTTGGGGTAATCCCACCTCCACCTTGAATGAGTCTGTCATTCCTACTGTGCATTTCACCGCTGTCACACTGTCCTTGTACATGTCCTGCACTACACCTACCTACTTCTCCGCCACTCCAGACTTCCTTATGCAATACCACAACTCCTCTTTTGGTACCCTGTCATAAGCTTTCTTGAAATCCACAAACACACAATGTAATTCCTTCTGGTCTCCTCTGGACTTCTCCATCAGTAGTCTAGTAATCTAGTGCACCTGTGTGCACCTTCCTCCACTCTTATATGTTACCCTGTGCGCCTCCCTTTTCCTAAAGTAGGTGTTCACCACAACCATTTCCATCCTTTTTGCAAAATCAACTACCAGCTGTCCTTCCAACATTCCTGTCCTTGATACCATATGTACCCATTACTTCCTCATCACCTCTGTTCCCTTCATCAACATGCTCATTTAAGTCCGCTCCTATCAACACTCTTTCATACTTGGGCACACTCTCCATCTAACTCACTTGACAGAAATTTTCTTTCTCCTTCATCTCACAACCTACCTGTGGGGCATATGCACTGATGATATTCTTTTTTTTTTTTTTCCCTATCTGCATATACAGTAATGGTAAGTGCCACACTGGCAGAACCATTTATGAACATTAATACACATATATGCAATTTATTCTTGCAAGACAGAAGGTATGTAGTGCGTGAGTGAACATGATGTGTGTGTGTGTGTGTGTGTGTGTGTGTGTGTGTGTGTGTGTGTGTGTGTGTGTGTGTGTGTGTGTGTGTGTGTGTGTGTGTGTGTGTGTGTGTGTGTGTGTGTGACCCCCATCCACCATTGCACTAATGATATTCATCATCACCCCTTCAATTTCCAGCTTCACACTCATCACCCTGTCAGACTCTTGCTTAACCCCAACACACTCTTAGCATACTCTTCCCAACACCATTTCTCTTCCTATCCACACCGTGATACAACTTGAACCCACCACCTCTGGTCTCTTGTACAAACAGTATGTTTACCTTTCTCCTTTCCATCATATCAGTCAGCTCTCTCCCTTTACTTGTCATACTGCCAGTATTCAATGTCCTGACTCTCACTTCCACCCTTCTAGTTTTCCTTTTCTCCCGCTGTCTGTGGACACCTTCTTCTTATTATTATTCATATTCTTATTGTTCTTCGCTCAGCAGTAGCCCAATTTCTGCCGGGACCCTGTTAATAATAATAATATTTCTCATAATTTCTTCCCCTCCTGTCATTTTTTTTTAACAAATAAAACATTTAAAAAAAAAATCTGTTATTCTCACATCACAATATTTGATTTATATGATTTACTGGATGTAACTTGCATTGTGTGCAAGATTGAAAAAAAAAGTTCTGAAACGAGTTGTCCCTCCAAAGATACACACTAAACCAGTCTGAGAGATTAACTTTGTTGACTCTAACCTTCTCTATTTATTGAGACAATAATGTTCAATGTTCAGTCAAGGCAAATTTCTTCACTGACAGAAAAAGATTAGACATCTCGTTTATTCTTGTAAAATATGGATTTATTTTCGAAAGATATATTAAAAACAAGTCAATTTAAAAAACGTGAGGAGGAGAGGGTTTAAATGAGAAGAGCGACATCTTGTGGACAGATGAAGATTGCACGCTGCCAGTGGCGGCTCAAGTGTTTTTTTCTTGGTGGGGTTGAGAGTTTATAATTGATGCTGGAACAACAAAATGTAAAACACATGTGCAATCGTGCACCTTAAAGTACATTCCAACTGCCTGCTAAAATCATGTCAAGTCACATATACAATAAACAGCCCATAGCAACCCGCTGACACTGTTTTCAAGTTCAGGTTCCTCTATTGGTACCCAGAGGTTTTTGTTTGCAGTAGAGTCCTCATACACACATATGGGGCAAAAACAAAACAAACAAACAAGCAAAAACTTGCTTGCACTGGTGCCTCACCACATCCACCGCACCAAGGAACCACACTGGTTCCATGATAGCAACCACCTGGGCAGACAACCTGTCCATCCCCAGCCCTTAAATAAAACCCTGTCTCTGCTGCAGACAGTGAAACAAGGGCATCGTCCTGGCCTTCTATAGCCACTGGGGTCCTCAACACTGAGGCGTGCTGGATCATTGTTATATGTCACCTTACTTAAAGTAGGTATTCACCACAGTCATTTCCATGTTTTAATTTTTTTTTTTTCAAAAAATGTACCGCCATCTGCCCTTCCACATTCCTCTCCGTGATACCATAGTTACACATTATTTCACTTTCCACAACCTCATCTAACTCACTCCAGAAATCTGCTCTTTCCTTCATCTCACCACCTTTAAATGGGGCCTATGCACTGATGACATTCATCATCACCACTTAAATTTCTGATTTCACAATTATCACCCTGTCAGACACTTCACGTCCAACACCTCTGCTTTAAATGACCCCAACCCCATTTGTCCTGCCATCAACACCATGATACAACTTGAACCCACCTCTGATGCTCCTGGTCTTACTTCCCTTCCACTTGGTTTCTTGCACACAAAATATGTTGATGTTTCTCCTGCGTGTCAGTATGAGACAGTATACTCCGCCTTGTGGCTTCAGTGATTCATAATGTTAAATACAAACATTTAACAGCTGCAAATAAACCTAAGCAAGTGAATTGCATGCCCAAGCCTCACCATTTAAAGTGCATTATTTTTCTTTGGTAAAAACTTTAAGGTTTTTGGGTGGTCAATATGAAAACTCTTCATTATACTAAGTGATGATTAACAGCTGTGTTTGTGTTATAATGTAAATCGACAAAGAATTCAAGTTTGTTTTCCTTTTGAAAAGAAGGTTTGCAGCTTGATCATTGATTAGTTTCTTTAAAGAAAAAACTCAACTTATTTTTTAAATGGAATGTTTGGAAAGTTCCAATTTGATGTTCGAAGGAAAATAACCCATCAAACACTAGTTTGGGCACAACCCTGTGGTGCTTAAAACATTAGGAGCTTATTGATGATGAAATATGGAGAACTGAATGACTCTATGTAGTATGACCACATGATGGCGCTGCATGGTAAAGGTCCAATGTTAAAATTAATAATAAGACTAATAAAAATACAATAAAAATCTATGTGAATAATCTTTGCAATATTAGTGTCCATGTGTGGTGATTTATTTGATATGGTTGTTCTCTTTTTAAAAAGGTCTACTGAAAACCTCTTTGCATTGTCTAAAGGTTTGCTTATTGTTGTCAGAAGGACCTGAGGAAAGAGGATTTGTGTCTGTCCCTCCCACAGATTGTCAACAGACCGTCATCATCCCCTCAGAGAAGAAAGAGGATTCTGAAGGAGCAGTTGTGCCATGTGTGTTTACCAAGTTATCTAGGGTGCTATTATATCATTTCACTAATTGGCAGTTATGGTGTGATGTGACACTGTATTTATTTTCATTTATCTTTGTCTCCATTAGTGCCTTAAGCGTAGGCAAAGTTTAATACAATCAGTCACTCATCAGAGTTGACTCTGGATTTTCACCTGTGTACACAGAGAAAGAAGCATATGCAAATGTACACACATACTATACATGGTATAAATGATATAATATGCTTATATCATGTCTCCATTTACATTTCAACACGCTTTATCTTTTTCTTGTTTTTTTTTTATATTATATTAGTGATAAAAATGGAGGAGTGGGGTACATTTAGTTAAACCTTACAGCTAACATTAGCTTATCTAGCCGGCTGCAGCACCGTTTATCATAGCTAACAATATAGTCGGTTATGTTCTGTTTGGGAAGCTAACATTAATACACACTTTTGTTTACATTTTTTTTGGTATATGTATTTGTTAATACTGTTATTGTAGGATTAAACTACACTATTGTACTTTTATACACTAGACACCAGCTTTGTTTAACCTTGTTGGCTAGCAAGGTATGGTTGGCTTATTAACAGCTAATTTGACGGTAGTTCATCTCGCTATAGTTAGCTTATTTTCGTGATTTACATTTTTATTTTGCATGGTGTAGAATTTAGTTTATGGGTTCTTTAATAGATATCAACATATAGTATCTAAGTTTGGGATTTCCATTGGATAGCATATAGAATATATATTTTGTCTTCCAATTCGCCCTATTGACGTATCCCATAATCCCTTGCGTGCCAGAGAGTTGCTGCAGTCAACAGCATATAGAGAATCAACACGATGACAGTTGTAAATGAATATTATACTACAAAAATGTAATTTTTTATGCTTTTCGTCACGTTAATAAGAGACTGCTGCATGATACCCTGAAAACTTGCTAAAACAATTATAACAAATAATCCGTGTCTGCTACGTTTAACCTGCGTGGAATTTAATAAACGCAAACTGAATTTCAGACATATTATATATATTAGTCTGGAACAAAGAAGACAAACAGTGTTGTAAAGAACAATAATCAAGACGTTAAAAAACAAACTTCACTTTCCCACAGAACGACATGATCAGGAAGCGATTGTAGCTCACAGCAGCTCCCATTGAAAATAACTGAGAGACAGCCTGTGATTCTCACGTTTACATAAAACAAGCGCAATAACAACGTCTATAAAACCAGAGAACATATTCATAAGAGTTTTAGGCACAATATAAAAATAGTTTTATGTTGCGATGTTAATGGTGTTGTCCGTGTGCAGCGGTTAAAGTGCAGCCCGATCAGAGTGTCTCAGTGCAGTTCTCAATGTTACTGAGATCTCACAGCGCAGCGACCTCTCCGAGATTTTGCGGGATTTGAAACGTCAATAGGGCGAATACTAAGCTAGCATGTTGAACTTTAGATAGATACCTAAAACATATTACATCGTAGTTTCTGTTTCTATAATAAAATAACCATATTTATAGCTTAGCCTACTAGCTATAATTTAATTTTACAGTCATTTGCCCAGTTCTGGATCACTTTTTTGAAAGTCCCACTATACGGAGCCATAATGAAACTGAATATCCTTTATTGGGTATTGTTGTATTGGGTATTTGGATGTTATCTAGCTGAAAAAGTCAGGATGGGGTACGTAAAGTGTGAAGCCACATTATGTGTGTGTGCAAATATTTGTCGGAAATGGATCACTTTGCCCGGTTCTGGTGATCCTGGCATCTGGTGGGAGCCCTTCTAATGCAGAATGATGCACACTGTGCCTGAGAATGTGTTTTGAACACATTCTCGGGCACATTCACACACACACATTCTCAATAAATAAGTTTATTGAGATTCCACATTATTTCTGAAAAAGGATAAATGTGCCGTGTTGCAAGAGTTCTCATAACTTATCAACTTATTGATAAGTTATGAGAAAAAGTTAAAAGTTGATAAGATCAATTTATTTCTCTATAGTACTACACTGTATATAACTGGAAACAGCCTATTGTTAGAGATGGAGAGCAAAGAAGGGTTTTAAATGTGTGGAGGTGAGATTTCTCCCAAATTAAAACATAAAAGCCCCTACATTCATGCCCATTCGTGATGTTGAGATGACCCCCAAAGTCCACATGGCTCACAAGTACTGACACGAGGCTGATGCTTCAGTGATCCACAACTGTCAAATTTTCGCGTCACAGATAAACATCAAGACATAACACACTGACATTTTCTACTCAAATAAGTAAGTATTTTCCCACTCTAGAACCAATGACACTGAATGGCTAACTCACCTTTGCTACTTCTTAGAGATCGTCACTTTCACACTTGCATGAATGAGTCAGAAAATGCGCGCACACCACAGAGACCGGATGTTTTGATTCCTCTGCTGATCACAAGGATGGCTGGATCCGGTCAAGCTTGTGGTTGTTTGTAGACAAAACATCAGTCTTTCCAATGGTACCAAGTATTAGCTTATTCGCGCTGATTACGAGAAACGGCGGCGCAAATACTACAGCAGTGATCCGGGACAGGCAATGATCCAGAACTGTTCAAGTGACTGTACTACTAGTCTACAGACTAGGTATACATATAATACAATCTTCTCATGTATGAATATTTAGGTTTTAGAAGCTAACTCCTATAATATTATGTAGTAACTATATTTCTTGTATATGTTGTTTATTACCCTTATTGTGTAAATATTGCTTATATACATGATGTCCATTTTCTTGAGCCGCTTGGGTGGGTAGGGAGAGTTCCCATGGGATAAAAAAGCATTTCAACCTACCATCCCTGGTTCTCAAGACCAAGCACCTAAGTGGCTCTACTCTATTCTATTCTACTCTTCTTTTTTTAGATATTTAGATATACCTTAGAATACACTCGTAGAGTTCTACCTTAAAATTGGAATGTATTATAGAAGACATACCTTACTGAATTTTCATGGAGAGAGAAGTATATGCAAATGTACACACATGCTATATACATGGAGAGAGAAATATATGCAAAAGTGTGTACACACACACACACGCACACACACACACACACACACACACACACAACACATATATATATATATATATATATATATATTATATATTAGCTGAGTTACCCGTTCTACGCACGGGTGATAGAGAAGGATTTTATCCATGTCATTGTGTATTTCATGTCACTTAAGGTGTAGTAAGTTGCATTGCATTGTGTGTATGTTGTCATCATTAATTTTCATAGAGCAATTTGTGACATTTGTGAGACTCAAGTGAATGATGATAAAAAGGTGATAGCATGTCATATAACGGCAATGCTCTGGCAGCCGTACACAGCAGGCACATTTTAATTGAAAAAACAGTAACCTAGAAAATACCTTAACTCGCACGTGGCGTGCACTGGCCAATTCAGATTGTAATTAACATGCACCCTAGCCAGCCACTACTACATAATAAGTAAAGTGTGTTGCTTGCTACCTGACCTGAGTACCACGTGAACTGCGAAAATAAGGGCTCCAGTGAGCAGGTGGTAATCTACTATATAAGGCTGACCGTGTGTGTGTGTGTGTGTGTGTGTGTGTGTGTGTGTGTGTGTGTGTGTGTGTGTGTGTGTGTGTGTGTGTGTGTGTGTGTGTGTGTGTGTGGTGTGTGTTTGCGCACCTATACTTTCAAACTAAGGGCCTCAGTGACCTCCCCCTTGGCGCCCCCAGTCACCATATCAAATTTATGACATTCATGAGACTCAAGTGAATGATGATTTTAAAAAAGTGATAGCATGTCATATCACTGCAATGCTCTGGCAGCCGTACACAGCAGGTACATTTTAATTGAAAAAATGCACGCTTTAACTCTCAGTGCGATCATATTTATATACGAGGTCTATTAGAAAAGAAACCGACAGTTTTATTTTTTAAAAAAACTATATGGATTTGAATCACGTGTGATTACATCAGCCAAGCTTGAACCCTTGTGCGCATGCGTGAGTTTTTTTACGCCTGTCGGTGACATCATTCGCCTGTGAGCACTCCTTGTGGAAGGAGTGGTCCAGCCCCCTCGTCGGATTTTCATTGTCTGAGAAGTTGCTGAGAGACTGGCGCTGTGCTTGATCAAAATTTTTTCAAGAACTGTGAGGCACATCCGACTGGACACCATTCGATAAATTCAGCTGGTTTTCGGTGAAAATTTTAACGGCTGATGAGAGATTTTGGATTGTTTCTATCGCTGTAAGGACTTCCCACAGAGTGGGACGTCGCGCAGCGCTCCGAGGCGACGTCGTCATCCTGTTTCAAGCTGAAAACCTCCAAATTTAAGCCTCTGTTGACCCAGGACGTCGTGAGAGAACAGAGAACTTTCAGAAGAGGTCGGAATCAGCAGTTTATCCGGACATTCCACTGTTAAAGGAGATTTTTTTAATGAAAGACGTGCGGACGGATTGGCGCGTAGGCTCGCAGCCGGCGCAGCATGCCCGCCACAGGAAAAACACCTCCGTGTTGATAACCATTTGTAAAATCCAGGCGGCTTTTGGTGGCTCTCACGACATCCAGGGTCAACAGAGGCTTAAATTTGGAGGTTTTCAGCTTGAAACAGGATGACGACGTCGCCTCAGAGCGCTGCGCGACGTCCCGCTCCGTGGGAAGTCCTAGAAACAATCCAAAATCTCTCATCAGCCATTAAAATTTACACCGAAAACCAGCTGAATTTCTCGAATGGTGTCCACTTGGATGTGCCTCACAGTTTTTGAAAAAAATTTTGATCAAGCACAGCGCCAGTCTCTCAGCAACTTCTCAGACAAAGGAATTCCAACGAGGGGGCTGGACCACTCCTTCCACAAGGCGTGCTCACAGGCGAATGACGTCACCGACAGGCGTGAAAAAACTCTCGCATGCCCACGAGGGTTCAAGCTTGGCTGATGTAATCACACGTGATTCAAATCCATATGGTTTTTTAAAAAAATACTAAGGTCGGATACTTTTCTCACAGCCCTCGTATATATATATACACTGTTGCCTCACAGCAAGAAGGCCCTGGGATCACATTCCACTTGGTCCTTTCTGTGTGGGGTTTGCATGCTCCCCCATGTTTGCGTGAATTCCCTCCAAGTGCTTTGGCTTCTACCCACTCCCACAGACTTGCAGATTAGGTGAACTGGAAACTTTAAACTGAGTGTAGGTGTGAATAACTTTGTGGCTGTCTGACAGCCCGGCGTCCCGTCCAAGGTGCAGGTACGGTACTGTATTTCTTCTGTTTGATCTGAGATTGAATTAAACTGTCGAGAATATTCATCATGCACCAAAGGCTTTAATGCCACATTATTCACCACCTTTATGTGGTTCGTAAGTCAAATAACCACCTGTCTGCTGCAGCCAGGTGAAACGTGAGCGCCCCCTTGTCCTTCTGTGGTCCTCAACCTGTTGCTGTACACCAAGTTCCTATTTGTAACTGGGTGTAGTTCTGCCTGATATCCAACACCTTGAACAACGCTTTTATATCCATTCCTTTAATTTTCTGAAGGCAACTGGCTGTAAAAGTGATGATTTGGTAATGATGTTAAAGGGGTTGTGTAACCATGGACTTGCACAATCGCTTGTTCAAACTGTGTATATTTTGGAAGGGAATGACATCAAGTTGTGGGGAAAAAACTGAACTGTTGTTTAAATAATGGATGTTCAATTATTGTCCACAGTTGAAAAAGCTACAGGGTGAAAATAACGATTGTGATCTTGCTCAAAGCTTTGTGGGAGGGGCATAAGGTGGAGGCGGGGACAAAGCCTTTACTGACAATCTGTTGTCTGCTTTGCTGAAGATTTTGATGGTTTCTCTTTCTCCTCGTTCTCTCTGGAGACCTTCCTGAGCGGGATGCGAGTAAAGCATTCGGCGGTATCTCGATGTCAGACTCGTCTGCTCCTCCCTGTGGCTGTGACGGCCCGGTTCAGCCGTTACAGTGTGGCGAGGCCTTGATAAGGTTATCAGACACCCTGCACTGGCCGGCTGACTCTGAAACAGCCTGCTGTCCTCAGATTTCACCCTCCTCGCTCTCCCTCACATGACTTCTTGCCCATAACGTTGTCTCCGTGCTCAGCATTCGTCAGCCTGCTGCCGGCTGTTTGTCAGTTGGAAGGACAGATTGCGTGTCTCCAAATTTGGACATGTGATGTCGAAATTAAGCCAAACCTCCACGCCATAGTTGCTGTCTGGAAGTGTGTTTGCTTTCACCAGTTTGTTTTACACGTAGCCACAGAAGAAAAATCTGCATGCGAATGTCGTCCACAAATATTATTTCCAAAATATGCAAATCATAGATTAATTTACTTTTCGGAAACCATCACAGACTGCGTGAGATTGGGTTGTTAAGATGACCTCCGGTCACAGAAAGTAAGATTTCAGAAATGATTTCATCCTGAAGATAAAGAAATACCTAAATTCAAAAACTACATTGTAAAAACAATTTTAAAAAAATTTTGAGAAACCTTTTTGAGGACAAAATGTTTTTATTTTGCATTTTTAGCCAAATCAGACTTTTCTTTTCTTCAAATAAGCAACACCTGAGCATTTATAAGTTTAATTTAAGGTTTAACTTAAAAATGCTCAGTATTTGCTGTCATTATGTAACCAAGTAGATGTGTATTCTCAGTAGTCACGTTTAACCCTCAAGCAACCAAGCTATTTTTGCAACTAATATGGTAGGATAATTATAGCATAAAATGTAAAAAAAATGGTGACTAGCAAATATGCCAATACTTTAACACAAATGAACCTATCAGTCATCCTTTATGACAATCATGAGCTATTTTCATCCTCACTCTCGGGATCAACAATTGTAAATCTTGCTATTCTCGGTCTGTTGGTAATGCTTCCTGCAAAACAGTAAAACATAATGATTACAGTTGCCAAATTACAATACTATCTGAAGCTACAGTGTCAAAAATCTCAGAGATCTTCCCGGTGTTGCCGATCGAACGGTCCCCCTAAAAATTGGTCCGCCCTGCCTCCACTGCACATGCATCATTTTGGACCAGAGCAGCACATCTGAGACAGACTCTCTTCACCCAACGTGATCAAAGGGAATAATGGGATTATTAAACATCAGGTGACAAGGGAAAAACCTCTTAAATCATTGTAAAGTTAGTTTTAAACAGAAACGAAGCCGCTTGAAGCAGAAACAAGGTGAGTTGCTATTGACGCTTTGAAATGACGGAGGTGCAGTGAATGCAGCAGCTAGCAGCTCGTCCTGCTGCGGCGTTCTGATCACTTCCTCCATCTTTGATGATGAAATATACTGGAAATGATTGTTGGACAAAAGCTTCAGATATCTGTCACTGAGATAGATGATGACTGTAGTGCAGTTTGAAGCAGAAACAAGATGATAATCGGTGAACGGCAGCCGACACGCAGAAATGACGCATGCGCAGTGAAAGCAGGTTGGATCGATTTTTAGGGGGGACTGTTCGGTCTGCAACACCGTGGTCATAAGAGACCCCGCACAAGTTTAGATTATACTTGCCATGCGGATCAGCCGATCCTTGCAACATTCTGTGAACAAATGCAGGACAAACAGATTGACAAATTCATGGTAGGAAGCTTTGTTCTGATTAAAATTAGAAAAATGGTGCACAAAAATATATGCCCGGGGTCATAAATCGCCCCACTCGGTCGCTTAAGGGTTAAGTATTAGCTTTCTTTGGAATTTTGTTGCAATTCATAACACCATATATTTTTGATGAATGAGTATGATAGACAATCAGAAAATGGATTGTTCAGTTTTCCTGGAAGCCACCATGGCAGCCATATTGGAGTTGTAAAAACGGTGTCTTAAAATTGGGGTTTTCTCAGCTTCGAGATGACCAAGAATTGTAATTCCAGTGGCTACATAAATTTTCAGTGCCAATTACTCCAATGGTGCTCATTCAAGAAAAAAAAAATCAATTTTTTGTGACTTTACCCACATGTACATTTTTCTAATTAGTATACCATCACATTGACTGGATAGACTTGATGAACCAGGGGTTGAACCACCAATTCTGAGAAACTCACAATCTTACTTCAGCTACAGCAACCCATGTGAACTTTCCTTATTTTAATTAAATGGTCTTTTTTTTAGGTCTTTCATAATTTATTGTTAAGGTATGCTATTATAAAGGCATTTTAAAATTATTTGATTCTTTGATTTTTTTTATTTAATATAAAACAAAATCATATATATGTCCAAAGTGTTGCACAAAAAGTCATTTAAAAGCCTAAGACTGAGTAAAATAATAAAAATAAGAAGAAATAAAAATAAAATCTGAAACAGAAAGAATATACAAGTCCACAACAGCCCAGTCACATCAAAATTTAACAATTTAAATTTAAATTATTGACACATCCCATATTAACTGACCACATACACATTGTGGTATTAAAAATTATAAATAAAGATCTTCCTCTATGAAGTACTCGTGCACTTTCTTAGCGTGCTTGTCGTTTGCAATGTCATTGTAAATAACTTTAATGCTTTAATGTGCACTTATTATTGTTATTATTATTATTATTATTATTGCTACATTCTGAATGTAACTTAAATGCAGCAGGTTGCATGTGAAATCTGAGCTTATAAGTTCTCAACAACAAAAAAAATGAAATCCTGTCCTCTGTGCACGTCAGTCTGTGATGGGACTTTGTGGGCGTGGTCTTTGGGATGCGTCATTGCTGCGCTTATCTGTGGGCAGGCGGCCGTGCTGGTACTTTTCAGTCAGTCATATAAGTCATATCACACAGCCACATGTGTGACAGCAGCAGATGAGATCATACAGCTTTTTCCTGCGTAAAGTCATCGAGGGGAAATCTGTTGACAGCTTCCATTTCTGTGTCCTTCAAAAACAAACTGATGGATCACTGACCTCCACTCAGACTCAGTATGCTCATAATCAAGATTTTACCACCTATAATTTGTTACTGTCATTCCCAGGCAGCACTTAGCGTCCTACCATAAGCCTGCCACAAAACAGCGCACAGCAAGGTGACATTGCTAGTCTCCATCTGATGGGATATGGAGGAGACCAGGCCGACGGAGATGAAGGAGATGTAGCTGTGCATGACGGCTGCTCCTGTAAATGATCTGCTGACGAGCGATTGAACTTTGCGCAATCCGATTCCTCGCCAGACAACCTCTCAGTTCAGAGTCCGCCATGATGCACCAGGTTCCACAGTGTCCAGCAGTTAAAGGCAAAGACAGATGACAAACTGTTTGGTTGAATTCATGTTCCACAGATGGTGTCACAGAACAAAATATCGATGCACTACACAAATAGATAAAAACACAGAATAAAAGCATAAATGTATGTAGCATAAATGTTTGGAGGATTAACATTGTCAGATGAGATTAACAAAATCAGATGATGATGATAAAGATGTACATAAATAATTCAATGAACAAATTAAATTAAATTGTACTTTCCATTCAAAATACAGTTTAGTCAGAGTATAAAAAATGCACTTGGAAAATAATTTAAATAATGTAATTATTGTTGCTTCACAGCAAGAAGATCATGGGATCAATTCCCACCTGTGGTCTTTCTGTGTGGAGTTTGCATGGGTTCCCAGTCTGACATGCCCAGCTCTCCACAATTTCTCTTATAACTCACTCGACTGGTAAGCATTGAAAGCCGAGATAGGCATATAATATATAAGATATAAGATATACCTTACTGAATTTTCAAGTAAATCACAGATGATGTGAAGACAAAGCTCACGATTTACGTGGCTATTTCAGAGAATGCCAAGGAGAAACGTGCTACCTCGGCCATTTGTGCCATTCTGTGTACGGAAACATTAAAAAAAGAAAAGCGCCACAGGGTTGATGCAAACCATGTGCACACAACAGCCCACGATATAAATATACAAGTAAATAAACATCTGCATGCAGATAGATAGATAGATAGATAGATAGATAGATAGATAGATAGATAGATAGATAGATAGATAGATAGATAGATAGATAGATAGATAGATAGATAGATAGATAGATAGATAGATAGATAGATAGATAGATAGATAGATAGATAGATATGAATCAAAGTTTGCTGTGTGCGTGCCATTTAATATCAGAGCTGGTGGAGGATCTGAGGCGTGTCAGCAGGTCTCTGTTTAACAGCAGGATTCTTACCACAGTAAATAATGACTCAGATTCCCGTGACATGATCTCACGGGATGAGAGCAGCTCTTCTTGATGATGTCCCGATCTGTCTTCCACTGATGTGTCATCCATCCTTCAGGCAGGTTTTGTTTTTTTGTTTTTTCCAGATTACTGGCCAGGGTTCATTTGCATAGAACAAATTTGCAAAACAAATGAGCCTCATTGTGTGTTGTCTGTGTGGGAGGGAGACATAGATAGTCAGCAGACAGCTCCATTTGGACTGGGCTGCTCTGGTTTTGACACTGGGCACATGAGGTTTGAGTCTTGATTTTGGGGTGGTGGGTTGTGGGGGGGTTGAATGGTCGGTGCTTGTCAGAGCAGACTCAGCTGACTTTGTCTTGTTGTTTCCTGTCTCTGACCGCGTGTTGCATGTAACAAATGCAATAAGTATATTTTTATTGCCTCTGTTTGCTTTCTTTATGTAGTATGTATTAAAAAATACAACTCCAAATCAGAAATAGTTGGCACGAGATAAAAAAAAAAAAAGCAAACGCTAACTTTGAAAGTTTTCTTGAATTTTATTGTATTGCACACAGAATGAACCCAAAAATATTTCATGATTTATGTGGTCAACTTCATCTCATTTGTTCATATTCATCCGTTCCTGCATTTAAAGCCTGTACGGTGAATCTGTGTCAGGTAGGCAGCCCTCAAATACTGACAGCATGCAGAAAGGAGACTAATGAGAGGAGCCACCAAGACACCCAGACTATTCTGAAGGAGATAGAGGCTTCTGTGGTTGTGGCTGGAGAAACTTTAGTCTACAGCTTCTACAGCAGTTCTAGCTTCATGGTGAGGTGGTACAGAGGAGGATTTTGTGAAATTGTTCTGTCTGAGTTATTTTCATTAGTTACTTCATCCAAACCATCAACATGTCTATTAGACCCCATTCCTACCAGGCTGCTCAAGGAAGCCCTACCATTATTTAATGCTTCGATCTTAAATATGATCAATCTATCTTTGTTAGTTGGCTATGTACCACAGGCTTTTAAGGTGGCAGTAATTAAACCATTACTTAAAAAGCCATCACTTGACCCAGCTATCTTAGCTAATTATAGGCCAATCTCCAACCTTCCTTTTCTCTCAAAAATTCTTGAAAGGGTAGTTGTAAAACAGCTAACTGATCATCTGCAGAGGAATGGTCTATTTGAAGAATTTCAGTCAGGTTTTAGAATTCATCATAGTACAGAAACAGCATTAGTGAAGGTTACAAATGATCTTCTTATGGCCTCGGACAGTGGACTCATCTCTGTGCTTGTTCTGTTAGACCTCAGTGCTGCTTTTGATACTGTTGACCATAAAATTTTATTACAGAGATTAGAGCATGCCATAGGTATTAAAGGCACTGCGCTGCGGTGGTTTGAATCATATTTGTCTAATAGATTACAATTTGTTCATGTAAATGGGGAATCTTCTTCACAGACTAAAGTTAATTATGGAGTTCCACAAGGTTCTGTGCTAGGACCAATTTTATTCACTTTATACATGCTTCCCTTAGGCAGTATTATTAGACGGTATTGTTTAAATTTTCATTGTTACGCAGATGATACCCAGCTTTATCTATCCATGAAGCCAGAGGACACACACCAATTAGCTAAACTGCAGGATTGTCTTACAGACATAAAGACATGGATGACCTCTAATTTCCTGCTTTTAAACTCAGATAAAACTGAAGTTATTGTACTTGGCCCCACAAATCTTAGAAACATGGTGTCTAATCAGATCCTTACTCTGGATGGCATTACCCTGACCTCTAGTAATACTGTGAGAAATCTTGGAGTCATTTTTGATCAGGATATGTCATTCAAAGCGCATATTAAACAAATATGTAGGACTGCTTTTTTGCATTTACGCAATATCTCTAAAATTAGAAAAGGTCTTGTCTCAGAGTGATGCTGAAAAACTAATTCATGCATTTATTTCCTCTAGGCTGGACTATTGTAATTCATTATTATCAGGTTGTCCTAAAAGTTCCCTAAAAAGCCTTCAGTTAATTCAAAATGCTGCAGCTAGAGTACTAACGGGGACTAGAAGGAGAGAGCATATCTCACCTATATTGGCCTCTCTTCATTGGCTTCCTGTTAACTCTAGAATAGAATTTAAAATTCTTCTTCTTACTTATAAGGTTTTGAATAATCAGGTCCCATCTTATCTTAGGGACCTCGTAGTACCATATCACCCCAATAGAGCGCTTTGCTCTCAGACTGCAGGCTTACTTGTAGTTCCTAGGGTTTGTAAGAGTAGAATGGGAGGCAGAGCCTTCAGCTTTCAGGCTCCTCTCCTGTGGAACCAGCTCCCAATTCAGATCAGGGAGACAGACACCCTCTCTACTTTTAAGATTAGGCTTAAAACTTTCCTTTTTGCTAAAGCTTATAGTTAGGGCTGGATCAGGTGACCCTGAACCATCCCTTAGTTATGCTGCTATAGACGTAGACTGCTGGGGGGTTCCCACGATGCACTGTTTCTTTCTCTTTTGCTCTGTATGCACCACTCTGCATTTAATCATTAGTGATCGATCTCTGCTCCCCTCCACAGCATGTCTTTTTCCTGGTTCTCTCCCTCAGCCCCAACCAGTCCCAGCAGAAGACTGCCCCTCCCTGAGCCTGGTTCTGCTGGAGGTTTCTTCCTGTTAAAAGGGAGTTTTTCCTTCCCACTGTAGCCAAGTGCTTGCTCACAGGGGGTCGTTTTGACCGTTGGGGTTTTACATAATTATTGTATGGCCTTGCCTTGCAGTATAAGGCGCCTTGGGGCAACTGTTTTTTGTGATTTGGCGCTATATAAAAAAAAAAAAATTGAATTGAATTGAAATTGAATTGAAAAAGAACATGCAAAATTTCAGCTGATTTTGCTATAAGGCACATGAGAAACCTGAGCCTAGAACTGATGTGTTATCCTCAGTACAACACTGTGAATGGGGATGCAACAGGCAAATGTTGCACCATTGCCAGTGTCTCCACTTACACCCACAGAAGCCTATAATTTTTATAGAGTTGTCTGGGTGTCTTGGTGGCTTCCCTCACTTGTTCCCTTCCAGGATGGTCACTCAGGTTTTGAGAAGTGCCTACCTGAAAAAGATGAACCATACAGAACTTTACTGTTTGTATTTCTTAATGATTGATGGAGTCCAAGACATAGTCAGAGACTTGCAAACGTTCATGTGTTCATCCACTGTTTTGTCTCAAGAAAACTGGCTGCAAAAGTCATGATTTAATCCTTATATTTAGAACAAATTGCCCCATACCAACTTTTTTTCTGAAATGTGTGTAGGAGTGGATGTATGTTAACAAATTAAATGAAGTTGACCACATAAAATTTTCCATTTTCCACATAAAATTTTGCATTTTCCATATTGTCCCAATGTTTGCTGATTTGGGGTTGTACCTGTGCAGATCTGTGAGAATTTCAGGTAGAGGGCAACCTGGTTAGTCCGTTTTCTTCCGTTAGTCCCCAGGCTCTCCCTGCAGCACCAGCCCTCCTGTTTCCGGACCCACGTCCTGTTTGCTGAGTCCCACCCCAGAGAATCCTCCATCTCTCTCTCTCTCTCTCTCTCTCTCTCTCTCTCTCTCTCTCATTCTCGCTTACCTGTCCTGTGCTGGATTTTGATTTGCTCTGTCTGCTCTCACCAGGATGTCTAACTGTTGACGAGGATCACAATGGACCCGGTTGTCTGGGTAATAACAAATTTTGCATAAAGACCTCAGATTTGTTTGCCAAATGAAGCTGACAGTAAGCCTTCATGTCTCCTCTAGTCCCTGCACAGACACTGATTTCTGCACAGGGGAGTTTTGCACCTTTGCAGAAATTATTGTGGGGGAAATGAAGGGATGAATATGACTTGTGAATCAAATTAGTATCCATTATTATGAAAATATGACCCAGTGTATCTGTTTTTAAACCAGTGGCAGTTGTTAAACATTTCAAGAGGGTGCCTGGTTATTCTCTTGCAGTTTAATAATTACAATAATAATAATAATAATTAAATTTATTTTCATTTATATAGCGCCAAATCACAACAGAGTTGCCTCAAAGCGCTTCACACAGGTAAGGTATAACCTTACCAACCCCAGAGCAACAGTGGTAAGGAAAAACTCCCTCTGAGGAAGAAACCTCAAGCAGACCAGACTCAAAGGGGTGACCCTCTGCTTGGGCCATGCTACAAACATAAATTACAGAACAATTCACAGATAAATATACAAGAAATGCTATATATATATATATATATATATATATATATATATATATATATATATATTTGTATTGCACTTTATGAACAGCTACAGTTGTGGTGAGAATCACGCGGTGTACACTGAAAAAGAAAATACTTGAACCAACTCAAATGGATTGTGTCAACTAAATGAATTAAGTTCTTTGAATTTACGTTAATAAATTAGATTAACACATGTTAATATATAATATGATATAATATATATAATGTATAATGAAAACCTTTTTAAATTCAACATTATTGAACAGAAACAACAAAACAAATAGCTTTAATTGAGTGAAATAAAAAATTTATACAGTAGGGCCATAAAGTATTTAGTCAGCCCCTGATTATGCAAGTTCTCCTACTTAGAAAGATGAGAGAGGTTTGTAATTTTCAACATAGGTACACTTCAACTATGAGAGACAAAATGAAAAAAAAAAAAAAATCCAAGAAATCACATTGTAGGATTTTTAAAGAATTTATTTCTGGGGGGAGGTGATGGTGGTTAAGGTGTTGGGCTTGAGTCCAGAAGATCATGGGTTCAAATCCCTGCCTGACTGGAAAATCACTAAGGGCCCTTGGGCAAGGCCTTTAATCCCCTATTGCTCCCGGTGTGTAGTGAGCGCCTTGTATGGCAGCACCCTGACATCGGGGTGAATGTGAGGCATTATTGTAAAGCGCTTTGAGCATCTGATGCAGATGGAAAAGCGCTATATAAATGCAGTCCATTTATTTACCATTTATTTGTAAATTATGGTGGAAAATAAGTATTTGGTCAATAACAAAAATTCATCTCAATACTTTGTAACATAATCTTTGTTGGTAATGACAGAGGTCAAACGTTTCCTGTAAGTCTTCACCAGGTTTGCACACACTGTAGCTGGTATTTTGGTCCATTCCTCCATGCAGATCTCCTCTAGAGCAGTGATGTTTTGGGGCTGTCGCTAGGCAACATGGACTTTCAGCTCTCTCAACAAATTTTCTATGGGGTTGAGGTCTGGAGACTGGCTTGGCCACTCCAGGACCTTGAAATGCTTTTTACAGAGCCACTCCTTCATTGCCTAAGTGGTGTGTTTGGGTCATTGTCATGCTGGAAGACCCAGCCACGTTGCATCTTCGATGCTCTCACAGAAGGAAGGAGGTTTTGGCTTAAAATCTCACGATACATGGCCACGTTCATTCTTCCCTTAACACAGATCAGTCGTCCTGTCCCCTTTGCAGAAAAACAGCCCCAAAGCATGATGTTTCCATCCCCATGCTTCACAGTAGATATGGTGTTCTTGGGATGCAACTTAGCATTCTTCTTCCTCCAAACATGACTAATTGAGTTTTTACCAAAATGTTCTATTTTGGTTTCATCTGACCACATGATATTCTCCCAGTCCTCTTCTTCTGGATTATCCATATGCACTCTGGCAAACTTCAGACGGGCCTGGAAATGTACTGGCTTAAGCAGGGGGACACGCCTGGCACTGCAGGATTTGAGTCCCTCTGTGCGTAGTGTGTATCCTTTGTTACTTTGGTCCCAGCTCTCTGCAGGTCATTCATCAGGTCCCTCCATGTATTTCTGGGATTTTTGTTCACCGTTTGACCCCACGGGATGACATCGTGTGTGGAGCCCCAGATCGAGGGAGATTATCAATGGTCTTGTATGGCTTCCATTTTCTTACAGTTACTCCCACAGTTGATTTATTCACACCAACCTGCTTGACTATTGTAGATTCACTCTTCCCAGCCTGGTGCAGGTCTACAATTTTCTTCCTGGTGTCCATCGACAGCTCTTTGGTCTTGGCCATGGTTGAGTTTGGAGTCTGACTGTTTGAGGCTGTGGACAGGTGTCTTTTATACAGATAACGAGTTCCAACAGGTGCCATTAATACAGGTAACAGGTGGAGGACAGAAGAGCTTCTTAAAGAAGTTGTTACAGGTCTGTGAGAGCCAGAAATCTTGCTTGTTTGTAGGTGACCAAATACTTATTTTCCACCATAATTTACAATTAAATTCTTTAAAAATCCTACAGTGTGATTTTCTGGATTTTTTTTTTCTCATTTTGTCTCTCAGTTAAAGTGTACCTATGTTGAAAATTACAGACCTCTGTCATCTTTCTAAGTATGAGAACTTGCACAATCAGGGACTGACTAAATACTTTTTTGCCCCACTGTATGTAAAATGTTGGTTGGACAGTGTTATTGGCACCCCTTGATGAATTTTCAGTAAATCATCGCTGTCACACCACATTTTCTTTACGCAAGTCAGGGGATGGACACATGAACATTTAAAAATCACTGAGTGTGTCTTGGACTTCATTCACATCAGTCATACAGACACTCTGGTAAAAGTAAGTCCCTTTGGCTGTTCCCTTGTTTTTCACTCAGGGTCGCCACAATAGATCCAAGGTGGCTGTACATGTTGATTTGGTACAAGTTTTACACCAGATGCCCTTCCTGACACAACTCCACATTACATGGAAAAATTTGTCATGGGTGGGGATTGAATGAGGAACCTTCTAAACTGAACTCAAGCATAATAACCACTTGACCACCACCCTCGCAAACACAGATGCTATAGTACTGTACGGTAAATAACTCAAAAACTGAGTGACTGTGCAAGAAGGAAACTCATGAGCGAAGCCACCAAAACATCCATGACAACTCCGAAAGAGTTCAAAGCTTCTGAGGCTGTGATTGGAGAAACTGTGCAGCTTTCGTCTGTTGCATCACCAGTTCTACAGCTTCATGATGAAATTTTTACACAAGAAAACTGATCAAATCTAGGCTTCACTCTCCCATGTGCCTTCTGGCAAACTGCAGCTGAAATTTTAAGAAAGTCCTATTTGCCTCTCCACCATGTCACATTTCTACTGATACCTCCAAACCCTTCATCGGCTTCTTAGTTGTGATCCTGAGGTTCTAGAGGAAATTTAGGGTGTTAATTTGGGCCTCATTTCTCACTGATGTAAATTCTGCATTGACCCAAGATTCATATAATTTTGTATGACTGCCTACACAGTTGCTTGTGGAACCATGAATCTTTCTGAAATGGCTCCTGAGGAGGACCTCGACTTGTAGACATCCAAAATTGTGCTCTTTCAGTTTTTTTCTGCAGTCTTGAACTTTTGGAAACATGTTATAGAATAAAGAACTTTAAAAATAGAAAAGTCATGACAACTGTGGTGATGGTGCTTCAAACAGTTCCTGTCAGATTTAACTGGGATGGGGTGATGATCTGATTTGCCTCAAGCTGCTTAATGTCCTAATAGGTTTGGTGTTTGAGGAAGGCAGAGAGTCTTTGTTGAAACGACTGCTCATTAAAGTAAATCCAACAGGCTGAATGGGTGTGGTGACAGTTGACTAAGTCTAATGTCTCCTCCATCGCCTCTCTTTAAATCCCATTAGACTGTTCCAGGTAAGCGGCTTCTCTCCTAGGTGACATATTTGTGGACTAAATTCACCTGATGAATGGAGCAGGTTTGGTTATAAAGGCTCATTTTGCTTTGCAGTAATTAAAAGCCAGACATGTGCAACTGAAAAATACTAATCTGCTTTCGAGTCCGCGTCGGGAAACGAGGAGCTCACTGCTTTGCACTATGGATTTGAATGCAAGATTACGCTACTCTGCACCAGCATCTCTGATCCTGCAAGGGATTCTCACCTAAGGCCATCATCGCTTTAGTTATTCTACATCCTGCTCTGACGGGGGAGTGACTCAGTAGAACACACAGAAAGACGCGAACACGGAGAAATAGCGTGTTGGCAGTGCTTCTCATCTGACTAGGCAAACAGTGCACGTGCATGTGTGCATGTGTGCGTTTCTCAGCCCCAGAAGCACTTTGACTGTCTTCAATCTCACGCTGGGATTAACATATGAAACACAAACATTCTGTGACTCACGTCAGCCTTTATTTTGAAAAGCAAAATTCTGTTTTACAATAAATTTAAATGAGATTTATCATAAAATCAGTCAGATGTATTCCCTTCTCATTCACACATGCCATCTTACATTAGCTTGTTTAAATAATCAGCTAAATCACTTCCTTCTTTAAGCAGGTATGGCTTCTTTCAACTAACTTCAAACAGAATTTAACATCTGAAGTTAATTAATTAATTGATTTAATGTGGAGTGGGGGGGGGGGGGGGTGCTAAATGTTCTTTGACAACAAGGGCACAATTTAGAACTAGAAATTGGGGGGAACAAAGTGCGAGGCCCGCAGGGCCGTAGCTCATAGGCCGGAGGTGTGGTGGCTGCTTTAGGCCCCCAGAAGCCAACGGTTTCTAGATAAGCTCAGATGCATTCTGAGCATCCAGAACAGTAATTTTAATGTTTTGAGAAGACCATAAAGTGGACACAATTTGACTTATGCAATTTGAAACTGTGGATATAAGTACTTTATTCTGAGAATAGCCAGCATTGATTTTTTTAACATCCTGGTGTAAATAAGGTATCACATGTGTAGAACTCAAAAAGAATGATAGGTTGAGTTTTCATTAAAAAAACAACTGCAATGTGGTAAAATGTATTCATAAATATGAAAGAACAGGCTCTTAATAATTATTAACTATCGCATACTGCATTTTTTTTTCTCAAGATTTGTTTGAAAAAACAACAGATCATAAGTTTAGGATAAATTAATTTTCGAAGCGGCACTAATGACAACACTCATACTGAACATAATTTCGCTTGCATAGACTGATTTTGGAGATCAAGCAATAATTGCAGATGGGCTTTCTGAGGTCCCAGATAGCTTTTCTGATTTCCTTTTCTAACTTTCAGAATTTAGTAAATTAGCATATGGTCCATTGATACTTATGTGTAGACACTAGTCCCTAGAGGCAACTATTTTTGGTTTCAAATCTGGGCAAATGCAGTCCCAGAAAATTCCGAATGTGACAAACAAGAAACAGGTGTTGTAAACAAGTCAATGCTGCTAAAAATACAAACTTGCAGAAACAAAGATACTATTCTGACATGGTTTGCACATAAGACTGGCATAGCATGTTTCAAGTACACACACATATGTCAGAAGGTGGGGGGGACATGCCATATTCTGCCCCCCCGGTTGAAAAGGTGGGGGGGATATGTCCCCCCTATCCCCCACCAAATTGCGCCCATGTTTGACAAAAGCTTCTGTCTTTAACACTACAGTTTGGAGGATTTATGGGTTTTCTTCAGCAGAAGTGGACACTAGCATTCATAACCATCTGTTCATTAGTAATTATCTGCAATAATGACTCGATGTGTTTTCAAAAGCTTAGAATGAGTCCTTCATACCAACATGGGAGCCAGCCACCTAACTGAGGCCGCCATGTCGCACCGCCATCTTTATCTAGTTGCCCAGCCTGTTGCTTTAAAACAAATGGAGCTATTGCATGTCAAGAACGGCGATATTTCCATCTTTCTCTCAGAGGTCATGTGGGCGTGTGACACTGAGTGCAGCCCCTTCGCTCAGAGTAAGCAGGAATCCAGATGTGGTCGTCTGTTACATATGTCACAGAGGATCAAAATGAGTCGCCACAGGCCCAAATTTTGCTTATATCTGGAAAATTTGCACATAAAATTGTGGAACTGTAGGAATGTTTAATATGAAACCCAAACCACATGAAACTGTAAAAAGTACATACATTTTGCAGAATGTATATAAATATGTACACTTTAAATATATGATTTACGTCTCTATAAATATCAATTTTCTTTTATTTTTTGTGAGAAAGACATTGCAAAATGCTGGCTCCTGCTACGTTCGTATAAGATTCCATCCTCCCCCTGAGTTATCCGGTCTTCTGTTCACTTCATCCCGTGCTGACTCTCGTGGTGCCTCCGGAGATCCACCTTACGTTGGAAACCCTTAGAACAAATGTCACAACCGAAGGGTTTGAATCCCGTGTGTTTCCTGCTGTGGGTGATCAAGTTCGAGCTTTGACTGAATGCTTTGCCGCACACTTGGCATTTGTGGGGCTTTTCACCTACAAAAATCAAACACACGTACACACACATACAAAAAAGCACACGATCAGTTTTGGTCCCTAGAAAAGCCTGAAAAGGTGCCTGTCAAAAGTGCACTGCAGAGTGGCTCTATCACAGTTTTCATTAACAGACTAAAGCCATTGTTCAGATTTGGCAATGATTAGGAGCAGTGGCGTTCCTTTATAGAGCTCTGTGCAAAGCAGGAAAACCAGATATGCAAATTGACAGAACATTTGTTTCTTTTTCTGATTTACCAGCAGTTCATTTTCCCTGGAAACAATATTGCACCTGCAAAGCAAGTGACTACAGCAAGAGGAGCAGTGGTGTCAAAAGTACACACATTTGTTACGTAAGTAGAGGTATAGATACTGCAGTTTAAAAACACTCTGGTAAAAGTTGAAGTATCAACTTGACTTCTTTACTCAAGTAAAAGTGAAAAAGTATGTGCTCCAAAACCTACTTAAAGTATAAAAGTATAAAGTAACCTTTAAAAAAAAAAAAAAAAAAGTAGATGCCACTATATGAATTGAAAGCTTAATTTAAAAACTGATTCGTTCTACATGTGGCCCAAGACCCAAAATTACCCCCCAACACCACCTGCACGAAAATGTTTCAATTCTAGAAGCTCTGAAATGCAATCTGGGACTATTCCAGACAATAAACTGCAGTGAGTGCAGCATCCATTTAGTGAAGAAAAACAAAACAAAAAAAAAAACAACTTTCCTTATTCAAATTCATTCCAGTAGTATTCTGCTCTTACAATGCAGCTGTTTTCTAGTTTGGCAGATAGTTCTGGAGGAAATCACTGAAGAAATTAACACATTGAAAATATGGTTTGACTGAAACAAATTGTCATTAAATAAGACAGGGATGAAGTGGAGGTGTAATAGTCACGAGGTGTTCACAGGAAACATTTATTTATATATGTATGTATTTATATATGTATGTTCATTGTTAGTTGCTTTTATATTTTCTGTTGTGTTTCTATTCAGGTTCTTTTTGCCTGTTTCTCTAAAATTGTATATAATAATCATTGGATTATTAATATATAAACAAAAATAAATTTAAGAAATATTACAATTTGAAAACAAATGCACCCGAACGTGATGAGAGCTGCTTAATGCTAACTTTTAACATTGAAAATGCCATAGAAATGCTAACGCGTTAGCGTCGCTCCCGTTTTTAAGTTATAAAATACATCTATCAACTGTTTCAGAAGAACATAACAGGTCGGTTTAACATAGAAAAGATAAATAATACTCACAGAAGTATGCTCTTTAGGGTTTTAGCGGGGGAAATTAAGCGAAAGAAAGAAAGAATAAACGAAGCAATAGGTCGAAGCATTGCTTCAATCTGCGAACCACTGCTTGGATTGGTTCACGGTTCAAAGCAAAGCCGTGCTGCAGAAAAGTTGATTACAGGCGCACATGACGTTAAATATATATATAAACATTAAACTGAAGGCAAGAGTAACGAGGCTGTTTGTTTAAAAATGTAAGGAATAGAAAGTACAGATACTTGTGTGAAAATGTAATGAGTAGAAGTCAGAAGTAGGCAGAAAAATAAGTAAAGGAGTAAAGTATAGATACCTAAAAAATGTACTTAAGTACAGTAACGAAGTATTTGTACTTCGTTACTTGACACCTCTGAAGAGGAGCACGTGTTAAGGAAAGGGTCTGAAACTGCCAGCTCGGGGCCTGACTAAGGCTCAGGACTGGTAATCTCATCCACATAAAATCCTTAGAAAATTGCCTTGCATCAGTGAGAAGCTGGATGTCTAGCAACTTCCTACTGTTAAACTCTGATAAGACTGAAATGATGGTTCTTGGTCGAGTGAGACATCTGCATCAATTTGACCAGCTAATGCTTAGCCTAGACTCGTGTGACTTACATCACACTGACAAAGTGAAGAACCTTGGGGTAATTTTTTATCCTACGTTGTCCTTTGACCTCCACATTAGAGATATTATGAGGACTGCTTTCATCCACCTGTGAAATATAACAAAGATTCATCCCATCCTGTCTATGGCTGATGCTGAGACCCTGATCCATGCGATTGTCTCTTCTAGATTGGATTACTGCAATGTTCTGTTTTCTGGTTTATGGCAGTCCAGCATGAGGGGTCTCCAATTGGTTCAAAATGCTGCTGCCAGACTTTTGACAGGAAGCACAAAGTTCGACCGCATTACACCCATTTTGGCGTTGCTTCATTGGCTTCCTGTCCCAGTGAGATCAGATTTTAAGGTTCTGTTACTAGTCTATAAAACTGTTCACGGACTGGCACCTCCCTACTTAGCTGACCTAATTAAACCCTACGTACCGGCCCAGGCTCTGCGTTCTCAGGGTGCAGAATTGCTTTGTGTCCCTAGGGTGAATTAAAAGTCTGCGGGTCACAGAGCTTTCTCTTATCATGCCCCTGTTCTGTGGAATGATCTCCCTGCATCAATAAAACAGTCAGATTCTGTGGAGACTTTCACTTAGTTTCCCTTTTGTATGGCTAGCATACTGGCATAGTATGGAACTGTGCTTTCTACTCTTTTAAATCCATTTTATTACACTCAAAAAACCAACATGGGTGTTGTGGTTTTTATGTTACATGAACAAAAGTCTAACATGTAGCTTCTACGATATAGAATCAGGTTTTATGGGTGAACAGATTCAAATCATGTAATTTTAACATAACATGCAACAACTTAAAATCTAACTTGCTCAGTGAACATAATAAAATTATGCAAAGTATTTCCACCCAAGTAAAATGTGTTACTGTAGCAAGAAACAATTTTGCTGAGTGACCTAAATGTACATTTGTTGGGTCAACGTGATGAATTTGTGTTACTGTTACTTATTTACCATGAGTCAGGCCAAATAGTTTTGCAAAGGTAAATGAAACAAAAAAAAAAAAAAACCCAGTAAGTCCCTTTGGCTGCTCTCTTGTTTGCGCTTGGGGTCGCCACAGCAAATCCAAGGTGGATCTGCATAAATTATGCTGATCCAACACAGCAAAGTTAAGTTGAGATGTAACAGTACTATTTTAAAAGTAGCTGTAAGCACTTACAGGGCAGGTGTGTGTGGCCAAGTAGTTTGTGCACTTGATTTCAGTACAAAAGGTTCACGGTTCAAACCCCACCCATACCACATTTCTCCGTGTAATGTGCAGTTGCGTCAGGGATGGCATCTGGTGTAAAACCTGTGCCAGTTCACCATGCAGATCCACCTTGCATTTCTTGTGGTGACCCAGAGTGCAAACAAGGGAACAGCTGCAGGGACTTACTTTTTTTTGGTTACATTTACCCTTACAAATCTAGTTGGCCTAAATCATGGTAACTGAGTAACAGTAATGCAAATTCATCATGTTGACCCCCAAAAAAATTACATTTAGGTCTACATTTATCTTTTCAAATCTAACTGGCCTGAACCATGGTAATCAGTTAACAGGAATGCAAATTCATCATGTTGACCCAACACACTTGCACTTGGGTCACTCAGCAAACTTGTGTCTGGCTAGGTTAAAGCATTTTGCTTGAGTGGAAATACTTTACATAATTTTTTTATGTTCACTCAGTAAGTTATTTTTTTTTTTTTAGTGTAGGAAATGGAGTGGGCCGGAGCCTTAACTTTATCTAAATTCTGGGTCTTTTAGTGAAGTTTAGGGCTAGTGGCTGGCGATCACCTTAGTATTTCTTCTCTTTTTCTTGTTACTTAATGCTGACTAATTATACTGTATTTTTTGTCTTTCTGATGCCTGATTCTGTTTTTTCTCTCTGTTTGAGGTTCGGCTCCATCCAGAGATGGGTGTGGTGCCTGTTTCTGTAACCCTCCTGTCCTGTGCACCGGCAAAATTTCCTGCATATTTGTTTTGTAAATTGTTTTGTAAATTGTGTCGGTAGCATTGCACAAGCTGAAGGTCACCCCTTTGAGTCTACATAATATATGCAAAACATGTATATAAACACACAAAACGAAGTACTTTTGGAGACGGCCACTTACATCACGGTGCAGCTCTACTCTGGCTGTCACACCCGCCATTCAAAAACATAACTGACCAAATTAAAGTAGAATGTGACTTTTTATGCCCCACCTCGTGGCATTTGTGCCACGAGGTGGGGCATATAGCATCCGGGTTGACCGTCCTTCCGTCTGCCCGGCCACAATTTGTTTGCCGCAACGTACCTCGGCACCTATTGCTCGCAGAAACTTCATATTTGGTGGGTACATGCCTTGGAGGAGTACTTCGCATAGGTTTGAAGTCCAGTGACCTTAACCTACTTTTAAAAATTACCAATAGTTGCATTTGTTCGAAGGCTACCGACTTTTTATAGTCACTGTGGGCCACATCCTCTAAATAAATATAATGTCAATTTCCAGTTTTTCCACTGTGTATCCCAGTTTACATCAAACACATGAGGGTTCAACCAAATACCTACCCCACACATGTACATATTACTGCACTTTACATGGAAAATAGTACTGCGTGCAGGGCATTTCATGACGAATGTCTCCAGTTAACCTCTTAAAATAGCTCTTTAAATAGGTCAAGGTTAGCCATCTTTGAACTTGTCCAAAGCCTGTGTCCCAAGAATGTTCCCTGTGAATTTGAAGACTCTGTAGTAACAGGACTGGACTTATGCTGAGCACAGACAAAGCACAGACAGACGGACAAACAAATAGACGCAAAGCCTTTGCAATATCCGATGGCCATATTAGATGGCCTCGGATAAAAATCATTATACAATTTCTTTGTTTCGGGACTGACAACCAATCTCATGGCAGAGATTGTTGCTGACTGAAAAGCAGAGCTGAAGTGAGAGAGGTGACAGGGGCAGCTTTGCTATGTGAAATATTTCAAAATGAGGTTGAGCACAAAAGCTAAAATCTGTGAAGTAATCGACATAGTGTGACTTACCCGTGTGAATGTATGTGTGCTTCTTCATGTCAGATTTCTGGTGGAACCTCTTGCCACAGTACTGACAGGGGTATGGCCTCGTGTCCGAGTGGATGAGCAGGTGCGTGGAGAGAGTGGATGAGCGCTTGAATGATTTCCCACACATTTTGCACTCAAAACTTTTTTCCTGGGCAATGAGAAGAATGCAAACATCAATTTTGGGATAGGAAGTTTATATTTATTTATACATATGGTCTCAAATTGGTTGCCTAGGGGCCAGAAAAGCCAGGCAACCCAGTATGTCGTGGCCCATGAAATGTCCTATCATGAATCACTGAATACTGCAGTACGTAGGTGAGTGACTTCAGTGCAGTTTTTTTTTTTTTCCTGTGTATGTGGTAAAAGTGGCGTTGCAAGTCATTTTGACCTATCTGGAAAGTTTGAAACATGTGATCCAGCAAAGAAGACGTTTTGTGCCGCATATTATAAGAAGCTGGAGCCGTCACATACCGGACTTGTACTGGACTACACACACCGTGTGTGACTTTATTATTTTCTCAGTTCCTCTTGATATGAATAATTTCTATTTGAATGTGGATTTACAGCTGCATTAGTCCATCTCCATCCCTCTCATTTAAGCACATTCCCCATCTTATTTGTATTGATTTTCATTCCCCTTCTCTCCAGAGCATATCTGCATATCTAACATTTCAAGTTTTGAGTTTCAAATGACAACAAATGAAAAACTCACAGTTATAAGAAAACATGGAATGCATGTTTTTAAGTGCAAATATTTTGTACTGAATGGGACCTAGAGAAGGTGTTGTACCTGAGAGTGGACGTTCATGTGATGTTCCAGGCTAACGGCATGCCCAAAGGTTTTTCTGCAGATGTTGCAGTGAAAAGGTCGTGTTCCGCTGTGCGACCTCCTGACGTGAACCTCCAGGCCATGGGACGTTGAGAACACCTACAACAATGTCAGTCCATCAGTGGAGGGAAAATTAAGCACTCAAATCAACAAACATAATACTTAAGTAAGGTGTTCAGAAAGTTTTATCTGTATCCTATTACTGCATCCTCAGGATGCTTAGTTCTGTTTTTATCACATATTTTCCTATGATAGAGTCAAAACTACAGTCATCTGCTCCCACTTGTAGCCACAACAGAATATTACAAAAGGATGCACAAGTAGGAGCTTTAGCTACCCAAAATAAAACTCTCCACAGTTTGTCATAAATAAATGGTTTTGATGTGGCAGCTGGCTATGTAGAGGTTGTGAGTTTAGCTTGAGTTACTTCACAACACGAGGGACACTTAGGCAACCAATACAAGTCTATGTGCATATATGTAGGACTTGACTTAAAGTTTTGAGCCTGAGATGCAGAAATCAGGCTGAGTTTAATCATTGCCATCGTAACAGTACATGTAAGAAAGTTCGTTTGGCTTCTGCCTTTTCACTCAGGGTTGCCACAACAGATCCAGTATATGGATCAGCATGTTGATTTGGTGCAGGTTTTACACCTGATGCCTTTCCTGAAGCAACTCCTCATTACATGGAGAATGAGCACGGGCGGTCTAGCACTGGGAAACCTCTGTTTTGGAAGCAAGAGCACAAAACTGTATAATTTGTCTGGGGATACGTGTGCACGGAATAAAATGTTGAGATATCTTAACATTTTTACATTGCCTTGAAATTTCTAAAATAAGAGAGATGTTTCAACATAATGCGTAATTAAAGTATAGTCAATTAAAGCTGCGGGATGCATGGGTTCAGTGTGGGGTTAAAGGTCTACCTTGTCACAGGTGATGCAGTGGTAGGTGTTCGTTGTTGGGGAGTAGTGTGTGCTACAGTCCAGAGGCTGCTGGGGTGGCGGACTACGGCTGATGTGATTGCTGTACAGATTGTTGGCGTGCTGCAGTACCGTGGGACTGAAGGTCAGCTGGCGGAGTTCGTAAGCAGATGACACTGATTCCCAAGAGTATGGGGATTTGCAGTATGATGGGAATTCTCGAGGTTCTGAGAGTGATGACATGAAGAGACAGTCACGCAAAAAAGCATCATTTACACCTCCGTGGTTGCAGGTTGCACATGATGATGTGCACACAGGGAGCTCACCAGTGAGGTAGTACAGCTGTGCGGGAGCCACAGGTGGTCTGTTTAACTCTGGCTGCACAAGTAAGGGGTATTCTTGATCAGACTCCTCCTTTTTAAGTGAGCAGCGGTCTGACTGTAAAATCTTCTCCGCTGAATGAGGCTTGTCTGAGTGGTCTGTCCTCTGAGCTTCTAATGGGGCTTCTGCAAATTCACACCAAACAGAATGTAGCTGATGTCGGCAAAACGCAGCACACTGTGTACAATATTCATAATCATGAAAACAAAAACCTGCAGTTTCCTTTGGAAAACACAACTTGCTTTTTAATTAATATTTTAAATGTAACAATTGTACATGGCTTTACTGCAGTCAGGTGTGTGTTTATGTCTCTGTAAGTAAGATGACTAAAACTAAGCATATGTAGAGGAAAATTAATTTATTTGACATTTTGATCAATTTTATAAATTTTTTTCCTGTTGATTTCCACAAAACATGATGGAATGACTGATCTTATTAGGAGATAGAGTGCATTAAATGTTGGTGACATTTGGGGAAAAAAATCAACAGGTTTTTTTCTAAAAATATTTGAATTCAAGCTCTACAAATTAAAAAAATGCTAAGGAAAAATTAAATTGAAATAATTCCATAGGTCTGGATTGTTTCTTTACTTTCTTTGGGGCTATTAGCTCATTTTCGTCTTCTTTTTGACATTTAGATCACTTTCTCAACAACTTTTTAGACAATTTGTACAAACTTTGGACTTCATTTTTAATGGAAGAATCCATTAAATTTTAGTGCTGAACAGGATCAGGAGGAAAAATATGGATTGTTTCTTTAAATTCCTTTCATCATAAGATGGGGTTTTTGGCATTTCAATCAATTTCTTAAGAGATTTTCGGTCAGTCTCCACAAAACGTTTCAGAATGATTCATTTTATATAGATTAAAAACATTTTTTAAAATTATGTTCAGATGTGATTCTGAACATTACTTTCTTGTGCAAACTCATTAATTAATTAATTTATTTATTTATTTATTTCACACTGATCAGGACCCTGTGGATTCTGTAAGACTGGGGACTTGTTTTTGCTTTGTTTTATTTTATTTATTTATTTAGTTATTTATTTTATTCATTTTTTTTTTTTTTTATCTTTTCGGTCTGTTTCGCAAAAATTGATGCACTGATCTTGATGAACCTCGTCAATTACAAATATCACATGAATATCACAAAAAGTGAGTCTGTGAAAGATCCATATGTACTGCAGCGGAAAAACATAATATATAATAATATATTAATATGATTACTGTATTAGACTGCAGACACGACATTATGACCACGTTCTGCAAAATATCAGAACTGCTGTGCTTTGGTGGAGGGTTGAGCTGCTGGACCGCCTTCATCAAGACAAGAATTTCAGTAAAAAGTGCACATGGAACGACTCATATTATGGAACATCTGTGTGGTCTCACCTGCACAAACAGAGGCCTTCGGCTCGTCATATGATCTGTGCACATTATAGGACGTGCACCTTTTGTTTTTCACCAGAAATGACCGCGGCATAGCAAAACTCTATAACAAAGAAATCATAATAATAATAATATTAGACATGACATCCTTTAAAACAGATGTGGGGACGCAGAAGAAATTACTGCGCAGCGTTACATTTTGAGAAAACTCATCAAAAGTGACTCGTTATTATGCTTTAACTATTTTATCATTTTTATTTGATTTAATCCAAGTTTCGTGCAAACTAATTACTTCAAAATAGCAAAACATATGTTTTTAAAAAGTAATCAAATTTAGGATATTTCTGTCGATGTGAATTGAGATTTTATGAGAAAGGTAATGATTACTTACCGTTAATTTAGAATTTTGCCGTTGGTTAATTACTATAAATTCCGTGTGATTAAAAAAAACAAAAAAACAAAAAACAAAAAAAACAAAAAACAAAAAGAAAAATCTTTCCTCGAAGTCCGAAAAGCAAAGCAGCGAAAAACGCATCAGCACTTGTTGCTCTTTGTTTTTTCTCTCCTCCCTGATTTTCAATCAGATAATTTCGCAACAGAATCTGACTGTGGTTTCAGCCAATGAAAAGGCCAAACTGCAGCTGGAAATTTGCTTAAAAAAACACACGGGTCCTTGACTGTCCCTGGAACAGCTACACAAAAACAGCTTTAGAACACGATTCAAGTCAGACCTTTTCAGCCCAACACTTTAATAATAATAATGTTTAATTTTCCTCCCTGTCTATTTTTTCCAGAAGTCAGAATTCAAAAAAATGTATTAATTATTCTCACATCACAATATTTGATTTACAGGATTTATTGGAAGTAACTTTGTGTGTTGCAAGATCTAAAAGCCCAAAATACGTTCTGAAACTTGACTCCCTCCAAAGATACACACACCAAACCAGTCTGAGAGATTAACTTTGTTGACTCTAACCTTCTCTATTTATTGAGACAATATTCCGTCAAGGCAGATTTCTTCACACTTACAGAAAACGATAAGACTGCTCATATATATATATATATATAATATATATATATATATTATATCTATATATATATATATATTATATATATTATATGGAAACAACCCAATATTTGTTTTTCAATTATTATTTTAATTGACATGCAGGTTATGTGAATTGGAAACTTTATAATAGCCCAGGTCTCCCTTGCAAAAGAGATCTCGATCTCAGTGGGACTAAGTTGTTTAAATAAAGGTTAAATTAACATGTATTAAAAAAAAATCCGTTTTGCAATATGAGAGGAGAGCGACATCTTGTGGATAGCTGGAGATTGCACTCTGACAGTGGCGCCTTATAAGAGTTTGTTTTTTCTTGCTGGGGCTGAGAGTACTCTGCATCCAGAAAGTATTCATACAGCTTCACTTTTTCCTTATTTTATGTTAGGAATGGACAATGGACAAAACTGTCCAAAGATAGGTGCACCAAGCTTGTGGCATCATATTCAAGAACACAGGAGGCTGTAATTGCTGCCAAAGGTGCATCAACAAAGTATTGAGCAAAGGGTGTGAAATCTTATGTACATATGATTTCTTAGAGTTTTTTTTGTAAAAATTTTAAAAAACATTTTTCATGTTGTCATTTTGCGGCGTTGTGTAGAATTTGGAGAGGGAAAAATTACTCTATTTTGAAGGCTGCAACATAACAGTTTTGGAAAAAGTGAAGCATTGTGAATACTTTCATATTCACTGTATATAATTGATACTGGAGGGACAAATTTGTCATACATATGCAATCATGCATCTTAAACTACATATATTCTATTCTATATTTCCTGCTAAAAACATCTCAAGTCACACATACAATATAAGCACAGTCAAGTTAAATTAATTTGACACTATTTTTTGGCAACATATCATTGCAAATCAGGTCTTGGATCATGCACTGGTGCATCACCACATCCACCACACCATGGGCTCAACTCGGGTCATGGACAGCAACCACCCAGGCAGAGAACCTGTCCACCCCACCTCTCAAATGAAACCATCAATCTGCTGCACCCAGGTGAAAGGTGAGCATCGTCTTGGCCTTCTCCAGCCGCTGGGGTTCACAGCACTGAGGCATGCTGCATCACACACTGAGAGATGTGCCACATGTCCAGTGTAAGTCATCCTCCTCATGTGAGTTTCCTTCGATAACCGCTTGTTTCACACAGACAGGTAGCATCAAACACACCTGGACTTGAACTTGAGTCTATATATTAGCAGTCCATCTCCGAAACCAGGGTGGCTAGTGGTAGTTTGTAGGTGCGTGCTTGTACTTATGTGCTCATTATTTGCACATGCTAACCTCCACCCATCAAAAATTAAGAGGGGAAAAATGTTACAGTTCCCTGAATGGCTACTTTATGCTGGCTCCAAAAAAAAGCAGATTCCCATAGAAACCAATGTTAAAATGTTCAGCTTTATAGAGCAAAATAATAAAGGATTATTAACTGTGTGTGAGGTCTGTAAGGGAAAATATCAGACTGGGGTGTAAGTGGGGACTGAGCATGAGTGAGGTCCACGCGAAAAACACAGAGGTCTGATACAGACCAAGCAAGCGAGGTTAATAATTTGTTTATTATATGGCCATTTATATATATATATACGCCTCGTCCAATATAACTTTTCTTCATCCAATATTTCTCTATGTTGGATGAGTGCCATCCATCAATTGTTATCTTCTCCACCCCTCCCAAATTAAGCAAACAACAGAGTCAAGTAAATTAGATCAATTTATATTGTTGTGAACAGCATATGAATGCTTCTACAGCGTCAGTAGCGTGCTTGTCTACCTTCTCAGTGTTTCTGGCATCCTTGGAGTTCAATATTTTCACCAGTTCCTTCTCTGTGAAGTCAGCAAACCTCGCTGGCAGATGATTTTTTTGCTGTTGTTGTCATGTTTGCTGTCATTTCTTCATCCAGCATCTGTCAGCAGGTTCCTGACCTTTGTATGCCGCGCTCTGATTGGCTAGCTGTTGGCAGTAAGCTCTAACGCTATTGGTCAGTGGGAACTGATCCAATATAACTTTTGGTCCTAGCCTTTTTGGATACTTTTGGATCCAACATAACTTTCTGGCGCCAATGCTTTGAGCTTCTCCCCTGAACATAAACACCTGATCATTATTGAAATCACCTGCTGAAGTGATTGGTAGTAAAGAAAACCTGCCGTGTCTTGGCCTTTCTTGCTACATGATTGCCCACCCCCGAGTTAACCCATGATCACTGAGGAAATAAGCTGGTCATAATTTTTTAACACCTGCACAGAAACCAGCTGTCATGAGCAACATTGCCCCCCCAATATACTTTAATAAAACATCCAAACCAAGGTTAGGTTGTTTGCTGTTAATCCTTTAACTCTGACATAGGGGTGTGTTCATGGCACACAGGGTGTTGCCCTCACTTCACCTCTTTACCCACGTCAGACGTGGAGGAGCACTGCCAACATAGCAACACCCAGAGCAGCAATTTTTGAGCTCTAAAATGGCTGTTCTGGGTCTCTTCAGAAAAAGCCCGGGTGACGTTGCACAGAGTTTATCCAGTATATAATCAGTCTGGTTTTATTTACTTATTTTTGTTTGTGTGTGTGTGTGGGGGGGGGGGGGGGGGGGGGGGCGCTGTGCTGGATTTACATAGGGGCCATTGGGGCCATGGCCCCTATGTCAAGGAAATTCGCTTGTTACAGCAGCGTAATCAGACAAGAGGGAGACACAAACCACAAATATAGATAAATATAAACAAAAACAACAACAATAAATGAATTATGAATTCTAAAAATCAACCTCTGCATGGATTTTGAAGCAAACTTTCATGAGTGAACAATTTCATAAGCCACAATCATTTTTAAAATAATAATAATAAAAAAAGATTATGGCCCAGTGTGATTTGGGGGCCCTGCTCTTCAGCCTGGTTAAACCCATCTATTAATCCGCCTGTGCTGCCCACTAAAAGTAAAGTGTCCCTATGAATACTTCGCTTTGCGGCCACTTTAGGAGAGCTAAACAGCTGTGCTTCCAAATTCAGATAAAGCGAGTGAATCTGTTTCGAAGTGATTGAATCAGGATTTCAGTGTCAGAGAGGTGAACGTGTGCGTTTTAGACCATAGGGTTGGTGCCCCCTGCAGGTATTGCGCGGCACTGCATCCTAGGCTTCTTTAAAAAACAAAAAACAATGCGCATGCGCATTTACAACTAGGTCACGCGAAACCGCCTTGCACATTTCATCCTTCCGCCGTCAGACAGCTGGGAAAAACAAACTAACCTGTCATTAAAGCAAATAATTGTGAGAGTGACAGACACGTTCTGCTATGGTCTTCTTACACATGAAGCTCAAAAGCATTCTGAGATGTAACTTGGACGAATAAGTTGTATAATGTTGCAATTTGGCTCTAACTTTGGGGATTAGTTTGCGTCCCGCCGCGGAGAGCCACAGCGGTGGGATGGGCTGTGAGGTGTTCAAGATGGCGGCGCCCTGTGGAGTGCAGTGAATGTAACAGGTAAACAGCTTCGTTTATTTACTTAATTTATGCTTTTCTTGTAGGCGACCCGAAGGCATGTAAATCGGTTTAGTAATTGTTAGCTGTTAGGCTTGGTTGTGTTGGTGAAAGGCGGCTGAGTCGGTAAATCCCCGGCCGAGTGTGGCTGGCAGTTGCCAGCTAGCGTTAGCCGCTGGACTGACTGACTGACTTGGTTTTTGGAAAAGAGCCGCTGCGCGTTTGAAGAGACATTGATACTTTTGACGTCTGTTCGTGGTTTGACATGCGTGTTTAGTGCATTTAGAAGCGACAGTCGAGTTAATGGTTGTGTTTTTAAAAGGATAAAGTAAACCCGACCCTGCCCATTGTTCTGAGTTGTTTACGACAGACAGCAGCAACCGCTGTTTGTTAGTCAGTCTGTCTGTCTGTACGTACACGTAGCGCGCTGCACAGGCTGACTGCACCGTTAATGCATTTAATTTTTTATGTTTTATGTTGTAGCTTGACTAAGTATTGTAAATGCAAACCTTCACCAGTCACTCATAGGGTTGGGTATCGGTTGGGTTTTAGCCGATACCGATGCCTACTCGGTATTTTTTAAACGATACCGGTGCTTAAACGGTTCTCGAACCGGTACTTTAAAAAAAATGAACTGCACACACTTTGTCAAAAAAACAATACCCTTTTATTCCTAAATAAAATTGAAACATAATATTAAGTTGTTGTAAATCTTTAAACAATATAAATAAAACATATGATAATGCTAAATATAAAATAAAATGTCCATAATATCAAATATAACAATAACCCGAACAATCACTTTAATATAAATATAACACAAATATGGAACAAAATATTATAAAACAGTTATTGCACATATAAATAACTTCAATTCTTCAATTGCAGTTCTTCTGCAGGAATATCAGCATATTGGCCTTTTCTGGCAATATATGGCATCTTTCCTGGCTAATTGCATGTCCAGCACAGGAGAAAACCCTCTCAGAGGGGTTGCGGAGGCCTGCACGCACAAATACACCTCTGACAAGGCAGACAAATTAGGGAGGGTATCCCTCTTACCCCACCACCAAGCCACAGGGTCTTGTCCAGATGTAATTGCTGGCATGCCTTTGTAGAGCTCAATCTCTTTCTTGACCTGCTCCGTGATAGAGAGGGCACTGCTTGTGCTCATAGTTGTGTGGAGAAGTTCCCGGTCTTCATCCGCAAATAACTGCTCCAAGGCTGACATCCTGTGAGCTCCTCTTTGCTGTAAAAAAAAACAAGTTTAGTATAACACAAAAAACAACTATTCATCATCATTGTAGACAAGATAAATAGTATATGACTGCACTTACATGTGTGTCCTCTTGCTCCACCTCCACCTCATCATCACCATCACCACCTACTTCTGCCTCACTCTGATGATGGTCCTCTAGTGGAAGCTGCAGACACAAACCGATTACACACAAAACAGAAATACTTAGTTAAAGAAACTGTAACATAGACATAGAGCATATGAAAAAGATGAGCAATTAGCCCACTGTCTCTGACAAATATGCTGTAAAATACCTGAGTTGCCGTGACATTGTCAGTCGTTGCTTTCTCAAGCCTATCCCAAGCTTCTGTAACACCAACTCCCAGCTTGCCTTTAAAGCGAGGGTCCATCAATGTGGCCTCCAGAAGGATGTTCTGAATTTCTTTATCCTGTAATGAAAACATGATTTAGTGTCCAGTAGTAAAAATTGTGTAGTTTGGCTTCTCTCTTTGTGAACATAGAGATTGGCTGCAAATAGATAGTACCTGGTATCTTTTTTCGAGATCTCCCCAGACCTTCTCTTTTATAGCAGCCACAAACATACTGTCATCATCTGTGGATAAATATCGTGCCTCCAGCTTTGTGAGGATTGGGATGATTTGGCTGCATGTGGGGGACTTGGCACTTGACACGCAGAGGGTTGAGGTGTACAGGACTTTCATGCATTTCATGAATTCCTCTGCCTTCTCAAAATCACTGTCAGTGAGCCGCTCTAGTCTATGGAATATAAACAATAATAAAAAAATGAATGAAAATAATTACAAAAGTTAAACTGACATTATTACAAGGGACCCTCCTGTCTATCACCTCACCTGTCCCTCTCCATTGGCTTCCTCAGCCTTTGATCGAGGCAAGCTGCCTGGATTGCAGGGAACTGCTCCACAAACCGCTCAACCATGATGTACAGAGAATTCCAGCAAGTCCTCACATCAAGGATAACATTATGCTCTGGCAAATCTAAAACACAGACATTTGAATTACAATAAACGACTTCTTATATTTAAATGTATCATGATTATATTAATGCTATTTACTGAGGAGTTGTTGCTTCTCTCAAAACAGTTTTGCTTATGGTGGAGTGCTTCAACCACACCACCACTGCACGGATCTTTGCACACCACCTGGTCACAGCTTGGATACCATACACCTTCTGTGCTGCCAGGTTGAGTGTGTGGGCAAAGCATCCAACTTTTAAAAATTTAAAATTTTTCAGGGCAACATCCAAGTTGCTTGCATTGTCTACTGTGGCAGCAAGGACTTTTCCAGTCAACTTGAACTCCTGAAGAATTTTGTGGATTTCCTCTGTCACCACTAGCCCTGTCTGAGCCTCATAAACTGCTTCAGTGCTCAGAACTTTGTGCTGGATGCTGCCCTTGTAAATGTAGTGAACAGTCACTGTCAGATAGTGGTCCTGTGCCACACTGGTCCATCCATTGCAAGTAATTGCAGTTTTGCTGACGTGTGCAAGCTGTTGGATGACATTCTGTTTCACAACAGAATACCATGCAGGTATTAAGGTGTTGGATAGGTCATCCCTGGATGGTGGTTGATATTTAGGGTTCAGGGCAATGCTCATCTCCCTTCAAAAAAAAAAATATGTATGTGTGTGTGTGTGTGTTATATATATATATATATATATATATATATATATATATATATATATATATATGTGTGTGTGTGTATATATATCTTTTTAATATCTGCCACATTTTCACCTAAAATAGTAATTCCACTGTGAAAATGGATGAAGCCCCATCACCACAAATTTGGTGACTGCCCTGTGGATTTCCTCCACTTCTCCTTGGGTAGTGCATTCTTCTTAGCCAGGGTGAAAGGAGTCACTGTGGTTACTTGAAAGCCAGAAATAAAAACATTACTATCAAAATAGTTAATAATATACACCTGTTACTCATTAAACGAAAATTGATACTGATGTAAATATACTGAAAGTTCAACATTTTGTTTGCATATATTCAGACTTTTGCTTTAAGCAGACATTGAGCAGAAATATTTAATAGTGTAGCCTCGAGACAGGTATATCGACAGGTCACGTACAACTGGCCTACAGTCTTTAGCTATAGCTTACCTATTTGTTGTTCCTATGCAATTGCAAAATTGGGCATTCAATCTTGTGCAAAATGCGCATTCAATCTCGTACATTTTGCATACATACAGTACTTGTTATGAGGTTCATGTTAAGCATAACGTCAGCAGACACTAAGTGGAACTATACATAGCCAGGCGTTAGACACACGCTTTTAAAATGCAACAGTACTTGCTAATGCTAACCTAAGACACTTAATAATCAAGATTTGCGGTTGGCATTAAACTAAACTTACCTGAAGAGGAACGGCTGCTGTCATCGTCATCATCGGTGATGTGCAACGCCACACTAGCAGGGCTGGGAGTGGGACTTTCTTCAATTTGCCCTGCAGCTCCTGCTGCCGAAGTGCTGGGCCGTGAAACGTCGCTCAGTTTATCAAACACCGTGCATTGTTCAGCTTTCAAATAAACTCCGTGACTGGCCAGATGTTTCATCAAATTTGATGTGTTACCTCCCTTACATGCAATTGTTTTATGACATCTGTGGCACGTCGCAGTCGTTGCCCTTGGGTGTGAAATGAAGCCAAACTTTGGAGCGTTTCGCCTTCGGCATTTTTATTGATCCTCTTGCTATCAGTTCTCATCAGCTAATGCGGCGCTGACGTCACGCAGGTTGATGCCGGAACACTGTGGTCGGTTGCCCCCTTTCGGCTCATGAAAAAAAAAAAGTCAGGCACCGAAATGAGGCACCGAAATTTTCATTCTTATTCGGTCTTGTTACTACCATTTACATCGGAACCGGTGCTCTATTGGCACCGTGTTTCGGTACCCAACCCTAGTCACTCAGCCGTTTCTGGAAGCACTTTGACACCACTGGTTTTTAGGTCCAGACTTGTGAAGTCTCCTCTCCACCAGTACATATTATTTCCAGATGATGTCTACGACTGCGGTTACCATTCAGCTGTCACATCAGCACGCAAACACAAGTAAATGGGTTTTGAATTCATGGTTCTTCAACGGGCTGCTATTATACTCTCGCTCACTCGTCTCAAACCACTTACTCCAATTAATTGTCGGGTGGGCAGCTGGAGCCTATCTCAGCAGAATACCCTCATCCAGGGTACACCCTGGACAGGGCACCAGTCTGTTGCAAAGCCACATATAGACAAACAAACACATTCACACCTGCATGCACACCTAGGGACAATTTTCCAATCCACCTCACCTGCACGTCTTTGGATGTGGGAGGAAGCTGGAGCACCTGGAGCGAACCATATAACATGGGGAGAACATGCAAACTCCACACAGAAAGGCCACAGACAAGAATCGATCCCATGACCTTCTTGCTGTGAGGCAACAGTACTAACCACTAAGCCACCATGCTGCCCACAATTATGCTCTTGTGTGCCAAATCAGTAAATCATGATAGTTGGGTGCATTCATTATTTGTTTTATATGACATCTTAAGGTGAGGAGGTGATGTTCTAGTAGTTAAGCGGCAGACGTGAGATCAGAGGATCCTCTGTTCAAGCACTCGTATGGCTGGAAAATCACTAAGAGCCCTTGGGCAAGGGCCTTAATCCCCAAGTTGCTTCCAGTGTGTAGTGAGTGGCTTGCATGGCAGCAACCTGTTATTAGTGTGTGTGAGAATGGGTGAATGCGAGGCACTACTGCAAAGCACTTGGAGCTTCTGATATAGATGGAAAAGTATTATATACATGCAGTACATTTAACAGTAGGGATGGGTAGATTTTATCTATTGATACCATTATCGATTCCGCTTATCGTTCCGATTCCTTATCGATACTTCCTGTGAATTTTCTGTGTACTACAAGTAGGCTTTACAGATTTGTATGTCAACAACATTTTATTGAGTCTTAAAGTAAATATGAAATTGGTCACTGGATCCTTGATCTCTGGACATAAATAGAAATAAACAATCTGTGGGTTTTTTTTTTCGAAAGCATTTCCTTTCAGACATTAATGGCATGAAAGTCTCTCCATTGATCTGAGCTGAACTCAGGCCTGCTGGCGTCTGCAGGTCTGCAGCCATACAGTCTTGGGCTGCTGCATGTCAGCGTAGGATGTCTCATTTTGGGAGGAAAAAAACGTTTCGTTCGATTGCAATTTATTGGCTGTATTACAACGTTTGGAAAGAGGTGTCATTTGATTTAGAGGCAATTTGCTTTGAAGTTATTAATTCTGAGGGGACTCTATCTTTCTGAGTCAGTAGAGAGCATTTGGAGCTCTGCAAGTGGAACAGAGGACGGTTCTCTGAATCCTGAATTGATGCATCTTTTTAGATGTGAACATTCTGAATCCATTCCTCCCAGTTAATTACAAGGATTTATGTTCTTGCAAAGAAAAGTAATACCCCATCTCTTCAAACTAAATAAATATATAAACAGAAAAATCACCTTAGCCTAAATAAAAAAAAAATACAAATATCATAATAAAGGTGCTACAAATAACGGATTCCTGTAATAAATAATATGGACAAGAAAATGAGTGGGAGGCATTAGTAATTATTTTTAGAAGTGCAGCACAGCACAATTTATTTCATCACAGTGGTAATTGGAATGTCAGTCTGTGATTATACAGTCATGAAAGGGTGAGCTGTAAATTAATAAATAAACCTTACTGCACTGTGCTCCACTGAGATCTGCATACGCCCCACCATTAAAATGTAGAAATCATAGTATTTCCCACTATAACTGCAATGACTTTTTCATCAAATCTTGCAGCTCTGATTTTGTCAAGATGATTAATCTGATGAATATTTTTGAAATATCCAAAGAAAGTAAAAAAAAAAAAAACGCCATCATTTCTTGAAGTTCAAGATAGCATCTAAATGCCATGACCGGTATACTTCATTAATCCATTAATCATTTCAAAATTGTCACAAAGAAAATGACCATTTTTAAATTTTATTTTTGTGTTTTAAGTGATTAGTCACGCCACACAATGACAGTTTGTTATTCTGATCAACAACTAATCAATTAACTGCTTGATTTATAAAACTGCAGAATTTTTGGTTTACATAAGTAGGCCTAAACATTAAGCATATTCATGGACTTGTCCGCCAGGACAATTAGCGAACCACTTGTCTTATTGCTATTCTGACTTGTCCCATGCCGACGGGTTTGGCACCGCGGCACAACCAATTTGAACAAGGGCCAGTGATGTGAAAAGACCAATTTGATGTATCTGTAATTTATACAGTCATTTTTAAAATAAGAGACTCACTGCATGTGTATGAAGCTCCTGGATTTTAGACAGAATTACTTTATTCTTAAATATTACAAATAGGAAGTCAATGATGATAATATTATATATTATAGTATAATTTTTCAAAGTATTAGAATCTGGTTGTTGTTGTTATGTACAAAATGTCTTTAAAATGACTATAAAAGTGGACCTTTAAGGAGTTTGGTGTGGGGGGGGGCTTTCCAGCCCTCACCCCTGTGGGTCCGCTCCTGCACATAGCTAAGGTGTGTGTGTGTGTGTGTGTGTGTGTGTGTGTGTGTGTGTGTGTGTGTGTGTGTGTGTGTGTGTGTGTGTGTGTGTGTGTGTGTGTGTGTGCGCAGCTGCAGAGAAGGAGGGTTTGCTGGCTGTTCTTATTGACTCCACGCTATCGAACAGTGAGACAGATGTGTTGTTGATCATTTTAAATAGACTTACTGCTTACTTTAAGTAAAACAGTGTGTTCATGCATCTTTTAAAAAACACAGCGCTGTGTGTTGATCCCCTGAGTGAAAGGATATGCACTTTTTTAAGCGAATCAACTGACTTATCAAAAACTGTCTTTATTGGGCTGATTCTTATTGGATTTGATTAGTTTTATTCTAGGCCTATTCGTCAACAGGGCACACAGTGGATTTATTAGTGCTGCTTTTTCATAGGCTGTGTGCACAACTTGCCCCCTTCACTGACTGTGATATTAGCATGAATGCATTGAAAGAAACACATTCACTTTAAAAACAAGTCACGGTGACACAAAAAATTACACTTATGTAAACGTTGCAACTAATCCGTGGTTCACCTGTGTCCTGATCCATGGGAGGCGGAGCGTATAGATCATGAATCAGCTGGGAAAGCTCTGAAACGTGTAACGACATGAAAAAATAAATAATTTGGACCACTTAGGAAAGAAAATTTGAATTTGTCACCTTTTGGCTCAGGTTATAGGGGTTCTTTGTTGTCCATGTTTTTATTTGTCCCGGACAATTGGACAACCGTTAAACTAGAGGGCTGAGTATTAAAAACACAATGGAGTTTTATGAGCACATTATTCTGAAGAAGTCCTAGACAAAGAAAAGTCTGGAAGGTTTTGTTTTTATTTTTTAAATAGAAACCCTTGTGTAGAAGCTGCTAATCGACATATTTAACAAATTTGGGTCTTTATAGCTAAATGTCATTCATCTTATAAATCTAACATGGTGACAGGAGCTTTTGGTCATATTGTAGTTAGTTGTACCAACATCCTTGACAGTCTCTAATATTATGTCTATGGCTGAGCAGTTGCACTGCAGTAGTTTTGGGAGACCTGATGGCTACAAGTACAATACTTGTACTGATACTTATTAGGATGTTATCGTCTGGGTCAAAGCCTCCTGAGGAAACTTAATCAATACCTGACAGCAGTCCCTGGTCTGTAGGGTAAATTGTTTCCCCAGCACTTTGATACAAATAACTATGGTGTGGTCAACTGGGTTACTATTGAAACACTATTAGCTGTGCTGTGGCTAATCTAGGCTTATCAGTAGAGGGCATTGATTACAAGCAGACTAACTACAATGTGGCTAAACCATTATTCATAGGGATGCTACTAATGCTTAATCTGTCAGTTCTGTTTACTATCTAATACTGACAGTTTTTCCTGGTTGTCTGTCTGGATGGTTGCCACTTGGGACCGAAGGTGCCTCCGTAGTGTGATGAAAGTGGCTGACTGCATATGTGTGTTCAGATAATAAAGATGCCAATCAAGATTTCTCAGAACCCAAGGATGTTTCTTCAGATTACCTGTTTTGAACAAAGTCTTCAAAACCAGTCAATGAAACCTCTATCCAGTTTAAATCAGTGTCCCAGTGTTCGAGAGCTGTAAAACCTGGCTACATCGAATAGCGGTGTGTCCAATTTAATACCCATTTAAAGCATCATAACAACACTTTTAAATCTGAGGCTCCGTTTAAAAGGAACATTCAGGTTTGGCAGATCTTTGACTCATTAGTTCTGTGCATCTGTGGACTAGAGCAATGTGTTAGTTGCTCCATTTGTGATAGTCAAACAGGGCAGATGGGATAATGAATATAATTTCTGTGAATGCAAACACTAGGCTGTTTGTGCCTAAAAATATTCACGGCATGCCACAGTTAAGGGGGTTGAAATGTAGGTTGCCTTGCGTGTAGCTAAATGTAATTTCCAATGTTTACTTGGACGTTTTAGGCCTACATAATGGTTCTTTGTGTTGTTTTGACATTCCTGAGCTGAGTTCATACAGAGGGCGATTCATGTTTGTGCCATTGGCCTGCAAGATACTTGGGGTTAGAAAACAGCCCCTTTTTGAATCATTTTTAGTCCAAACCCAAGACACAAAGGTTAAATAATAACTAGAAGACTGTTTTACCTTTTAAGAATTAGGTACTTAAATAGGATATCTCACACCAAAAAAAAAATGACATACCAGATTATAAATCATTTATTTCAAATCTTTAACTTGTGTTGGCACTTGCAGAGCTGAACAGCCAGAGTGCTTCAGAACAATACATGACAGATCAATAGCCATTTTTATCCATATTCATTACGTAACCTTGTGGACTGACTTTTCCTGAGTCCAAGGTCACTCTGCTGCATCTGCGACCACTTAGTTTCATGCTCTGATTTATGATGTCAGTCCGGGTTGCTTTTTGTTTTCAGAAACAAACCCCCATATCAAATACATCTAAATACAACCCCTGGCAAAAATTATGGAATCACCGGCCTCGGAGGATGTTCATTCAGTTGTTTAATTTTGTAGAAAAAAAGCAGATCACAGACATGACACAAAACTAAAGTCATTTCAAATGGCAACTTTCTGGCTTTAAGAAACACTATAAGAAATCAAGAAAAAAAATTGTGGCAGTCAGTAACGGTTACTTTTTAGACCAAGCAGAGGGAAAAAATATGGACTCACTCAATTCTGAGGAATAAATTATGGAATCACCCTGTAAATTTTCATCCCCAAAACTAAAGCTAAACGAAAGCCATCATTAACACCTACACAGAAAAAAAAACGTTACAATGGGCTAAGGAAAAGCAATCGTGGATTGTGGATGACTGGATGAAAGTCATATTCAGTGATGAATCTCGAATCTGCATTGGGCAAGGTGATGATGCTGGAACTTTTGTTTGGTGCCGTTCCAATGAGATTTATAAAGATGACTGCCTGAAGAGAACATGTAAATTTCCACAGTCATTGATGATATGGGGCTGCATGTCAGGTAAAGGCACTGGGGAGATGGCTGTCATTACATCATCAATAAATGCACAAGTTTATGTTGATATTTTGGACACTTTTCTTATCCCATCAATTGAAAGGATGATGATATCTTGCCATAGAGCAAAAACTGTGAAAACATTCCTTGCAAAAAGACACATAGGGTCAATGTCATGGCCTGCAAATAGTCCGGATCTTAATCCAATTGAAAATCTTTGGAAGTTGAAGAAAATGGTCCATGACAAGGCTCCAACCTGCAAAGCTGATCTGGCAACAGCAATCAGAGAAAGTTGGAGCCAGATTGATGAAGAGTACTGTTTGTCACTCATTAAGTCCATGCCTCAGAGACTGCAAGCTGTTATAAAAGCCAGAGGTGGTGTAACAAAATACTAGTGATGTGTTGGAGCGTTCTTGTTTTTTCATGATTCCATAATTTTTTCCTCAGAATTGAGTGATTCCATATTTTTTTCCCCTCTGCTTGGTCTAAAAAGTAACCGTTACTGACTGCCACAATTTTTTTTTCCTGATTTCTTATAGTGTTTCTTAAAGCCAGAAAGTTGCCATTTGAAATTACTTTGGTTTTGTGTCATGTCTGTGATCTGCTTTTTTTTCTACAAAATTAAACAACTGAATGAACATCCTTCGAGGCCGGTGATTCCCTAATTTTTGCCAGGGGTTGTAAGATTGAAAGCACAAAGTATAAATACGTTCCTTGAGAGATGGATCCACCTGAGTTCACTTGTGTGTTCTCACAGAACAGACATGTAGATTCACACCTGCTCTGGTTAGAAAGTCAGTATCTCCACCCCCCCCCCCCCCCCCCCCCCCCCACACACACCACACACAAAAAAAGTCCAAATTACAGGAACACATGACAGCCAGTAAAGATGAGATTGCTGATTGTAGTGTTTGTGCAGTGTTTCATCTGTCATTTGTCCATTCACAGTCATTGATCCGGTAGGCAGGTAACACCGTTAAACAGCTGGGGGCGGATCTGGTATCCATGGCATGTCTCTCATGTTAACATTGCAAAAGCAGTCACTTTCTCAAAGTCTTCATCTGTCTACCTTTAAACATGGATAAAATTCTTCTTTCTCCACGACTCTGTCTCCAAGTAGTTTTGGAGCACATTTCTCACACTGTGCCCACTGCATTAATCCACTCTTTCCAGGAGGCATGTGGAAAACACTTCCACTTCTCCCTCAAAAATCTTCTTCATGGGAAAACTACAACTAATAAACACCATGACTGGTTATGATGGACCCTCCCAAAACATACCTGTTCACCATTTTGATATACGAGGTCTGTTAGAAAAGTATCGGACCTTTTTATTTTTTGCAAAAACCTGATGGATTTGAATCGTGTGCTTGCATCAGCCAACCTTGAACCTTCGTGCGCATGCGTGAATTTTTTCACGCCTGTCGATTGCGTCATTTGCTTGTAAACAGCCTTTGGGTGAGGACATGTATAGTGCGCTCGGCGGATTTTCATTGCAAGGAAAAAGATGGAACGGATTTGGCCATGAAAAGAGTGGCGGTGAAATTCGTGCCGAAGGCTTCGGCATGAAGCTGCTAAGGGCGGAGCAAAAGCGCCTCCGTGTTGAAGTCTCACAGGACATGCTGTGACATGCCCACCTCTTCCACAATTTCTCGGATAGTCACATGACTGAAAAGTCACCGAAAGCCGTCTGAATCATCAGAATGGTTTCCACCTGGCTGTCGCCCAGTTTCTGGCAAAATTTGATGCGGCGCTGCTCCAGTCGTTCCGTCTTTTTCCTTGCAATGAAAATTCGCCGAGCGCACGACACATCCTCACACAAAGGCTGCTTACCAGCAAATGACGCAATTGACAGACGTGAAAAAGTTCACGCATGCGCACGAAGGTTCAAGGTTGGCTGATGCAAGCACACGTGATTCAAATCCATCAGGTTTTTGCAAAAAATAAAAAGGTCGGATACTTTTCTAACAGACCTTGTATTCACTGTCTAAGTCCACAAAAATAGGTAGGCCTGTATTTCCAGCTGCAAAAAAAAACTTCTGGTTTTCTCATTCATTTCAATAATATCTCTGACTGGGCGGTGCCTCACATGATGTCACCAAAGTCAATTTTTCTGACAGGTTCACATCTGTGAGCATTTATCAGTGGCAGATAAAGTCATGCTAATTTCTCCATGTTTATATCTTAATTCCTCAGGGCATATGACACCACCTGTTGCGAACGTTGTGCGTGTGTATTGACTGGCTAGTTACAGCTGGATATTCCTATCCTCTGTCAGAAGGTACTGGAGACTTGAAATGAAGTCTTATCCACAGCCTTTGGGTTCCAGGACTTTATTAGACATGCAAGTAACAATTGTTTGTGTGTGTGGTTTCTGTAAAACAACAAAAGGAAAAACAATTGCAATTGAATGAATAATCATAATACAATCTAAGTCTACATGTCAAGCCAGCATGAAAAACACACTCAAATTCAGGCCACTCATAAGTGGTAGAATACCGCCCTCTTCTGGACACAAAATGTACTACCCTACTAACAAAGAATGTAGACATCTTTACTGAGGGCTCCTTATTCTAG